>NW_013671986.1:42113-50584 GCF_000517525.1 Limulus polyphemus | reverse complement strand
GAAATAATGGCATAAAAGATAATTGCAGACAGGCAAAGATAGAGACCTACAATTGGGTCAAGCGCGGTATTGACCGTAAGTAAAGTGCGTGAATCGTTGTGAATTATAGCGTGTGTTTAAGTTAACTGTGACTGTGGAAATGAAGTGTATTGCAAAGTTGTATTGAGAAAGAATAAACTAGTTTTATTTAAGAAAGGACATGTGTTGCTAAAGTTTCATCCAAAAGAAATTATACGGGAAATTAACAAACGACCAGAGACGTAACAATATCAACGTTTTGTTCAGAAAATTTCTTTGTACTTGGTGTAGAGTCATGCCTCGTCCGGTGCCAGAAGTTATAGGGCGTCAAATGGTTTGACTGTCCAGAAATAGTATGAAGCAAATGGATATTTTCCGAACAGTAGGGTACCCCCAGTGTACTGTATATAGAATCTTGAAACGTCATTGGACAACAGGAAATGTTGTTCCTGAAAAGTCTACTGGTAGACGCTGAAAAACTACTACCCCTTATTTTATTTCTTACGTTTCTACAAGATTAAACACTGTTGTAATTTATAGGTCTAAGTTTACGAATGACGAGCAAACGGAAATACCTCGCTAATGGTACTACAATTTAAGTAAATATAAACTTACTTGTACAGTTTCACGAACTAATCAATCAAGTAACTGAATATATAAGATGCTTAATACTGATCCAAATACGTCATTAAATGACTGACATGTTACCGACTAAAAACAACTGACTCAATGTTTCACTGATACTCATATATATAATGCATCCTTGTTGCTGCATACTTCACAAAGCGACTTGGTTTTCATGACGTCATCTAGAACATGCTAGGCCTACTTCCACAAACTTAGTTGATCTTAACGTCATGTGCCCTCTAACTAACATCCGAATTAAAACATTGAAAATGTAGCTCACAATACTACCCCCTTCCTGGATTTTGAAGTTCCTTGAACAATCCTAATACAAAAATAAAAATAAAACACTACACTAAAGTGTCGATTTCTTTTCTGAAGCCCATGTTGTTGTCATTGGCTGTCCTGTCACTGGTGGAGTTCTTCCTGGGTAGATGATTGAGTGAATTCACTAACAGCTCTAATCTTGATGATCCTCAGGAACTAGACTCGACAGGATCTCCGGGTTCCTCACCAGGTTGAATTTCAACAGAGAAATTCTTCTCTGTGAGTTACCCAGTTGGTTATTATCTCACAAACATACTTCCAAAGATGACCATAGCGGATGACCTTTAGTTTAGGATACCGACCCCTCTGGGTTCTGGAAACCACATTATTGTTTGTTGTTGTTGTTTTTTCAGTACAACATATGGCCCTTTCTTCTCTTAAGATGATTCTTTTCCAACTATACCATGCAATCTCGAGGAAATCCAGTTTTATCAGCATTAACATCATAAGGACCTATCACAACCTAATTTAAATCTCCCCTGGATAGAGTCATGTACAACATTTTTATTCTGCACATCCACGAGAGTTCTTCCAACCAGCAAGTTCTCAGGACATGCTGGGGTATTCGGTTCCATTATGTTGCAGTTACTAGATACAGATTTATTGCTAACACTTCCAGATGGAAATATTTTAATTCCTGGTGGTACAATGACTAACCACTTGTTGTCACTGGAAGTTCAAACTCTTATGTAGTAACTGCCATGTAGCACATGAAGTATGAAGTTCTTTAAAGCTAGCCTAACTTTGCATCCATGTTTCGACATGAAATCAGTTTCCAATATGTAATCTTACTCGATGTCATTTACTTACACATCATGAGATGCAGAGAAGCTTCTAACAATAAGGGCAAATTTTAGCTTTTCTTTATGCCTACCTGCTGTTCACATTACTTCTTCTTCTTTCCTCACCCCTGGTGGCAATTTCCACCTCTCATTAAAAATTGGGCCAAACAATTGTTGCTTTAGAACCAGTGTCAATCAACATACTGAAATATTATCTGTCGATAAACCCATGGATTCGTGAATAGTTTTCTTCAAGTAATGAACTTCTTCTTCATTTGAGGTTAATGGCTTCTTTCTAGCTGAACTTTTCTCGTTAAATCCAACTAGTTTCTGTCTTTTTGGTATCTGCTCAGCTCTATTTCGCTCCTTTGATCTGATTAGGCTCTAAGGTACATCCCCAGAGTATTGTCTTTTTGGTCTAATAACAGCTATTGATTCCTCACACACTGAGCTGTAATGGCCATGTTTCCTACAATTATAACATTTCCTTCTTCATAGCATTCTCTGGTAAGCACTAACAAAAATTTGGAGGAGTTTTTATTTCATCCTGACTTTAATCAACAGTTCCTCGCAATATGTTCTATCAAGTAGTTTCCTTTATTATTGTTAGCAGGTGTTGGTGATCCCATAACTTCTAGATGGCGCCTTTTGTAGTTTATCTGCAACTGTAATGGATTCGAGTTCTATTTTCAATTTTGGAGCTTTCTTTAAAGATGTACACCTTTAAAGATGTACACCTACGTGTATTATAGTATCTATCAATTGGTCACCTGCCAAAGGATTCTTCTGTGCTATGTTATAGACCTTTATTCTGTATACTTCCTTCTGGTGTGTCACTTCAAACCTGTTCGATAGGGTAATTACCAACGTTAGATCCTTGTTACGGCTCTCAACTGAAAGATTACTTAATGTTGTCAAAGCTGGTACTTTTAAATGGGCAGTAAGATGAGTAGCTTGTTCTTCACTATTATATACGTTCATTTTAGAAATGATTTCGAAAAGAGTCTGGTATGACTTCCATGGTGTATTCTCATCATAATTTGTTGGTTTCTCAATTGGTCAACATTAAACTTAACAGCTAAATTTTGGAATTTGATTTGATAGTATCATGACTGAAGTATTCCAGGAAAATCCTGCAGTGACAGAGTGCACAGCAGTAGTAGCAAGAAAGCAATGTTTGTACAAGCTTATACACTGTTGTAACTTGTAGGCCTAACTTTACAAACGAAGTTCAAACGGGAATATTGCTATTGGTATTAAGACTAACATAAAACAAACTTACGTGTAAAATTTCGTTTAGTAAACCTTATCGTTATTCTCCCACTAAATTACCAGTGCTACATGATCAAGTGGATAAAAAATATTCGTGATGAGTTAATTGAACCCTCCACTTCTTCTTTGGCTCTCCAGTAGTTATTGTGAAGAAGAAGACTAATGATTTTAGGTTCTGTGTTGACTAGAGGAAGTTAAATCAAGTATCAGAATCTGACCACTATCCATTGCCTCATATAAATGATATTTTGAATGCTTCGTCAGGTGTAACCTGTATCAGTAGATTAGACTTATCCAGTGGATATTGGCAAATACCTGTTAAGATGGAGGATCGAGATATAACTGCTTTCATAACAAATAACGGAGTTTATCAGTTTCAAGTGATGACTTTTGGTCTTAAAAATGCATCTGCCATCCTCCAAAGACTTATGTATAAAGCTTCAGCAGGAGAAACTGAATGTTCCAATGCTTATATTGATGATATTATAGTGTTTTTCACCCACATTTGAACAACACTTAAAAGACCTTAAATTGGTTTTCTACAAGCTATGTACAGCTAATTTTACTGAAAAGTTTCTAAAAGAACATTTTGCCAATCAGAAGTATCATATTTAGGATTTAAACTCTCTTCTGAAGGAATACACACAAATGATGACAAAATGAAAGATGTTAGAGACTTCCCAACTCCAAGCAACTGTAAAGAGCTAAGCACATTCTTGGGTATGCGTGCCTGGTACAATCATTTTATTCCAAACTTTGCTACAGTTGCTGAACCTTTATATCAGTTATAAAGGAAGCGTGTCAGGTGAAAATGGACCCCCCCCCCCCTCCAAGTGTGAAAATGCATTCCAGAAATTAAAGCAGGCTTAATGTGAATCCTCTGTATTGCAACTTCCAAGAAAAAGTGAACACTATTTTTCGCATACTGATATCTCAAATGTTGGGTTATGAGCAGTTCTGTGTCAGAAAGGTGTTATAGAATATGCCAGTATAACACTGAACTCTGCAGAAAGAAGCTACATTACTATAGAGTTAGAATGTCTAGCCGTATACTGAGCTATAGAAAAATTTAAGATATACCTAGATGGAGAATAATTTACAGTTATAACTGCCCACGAAATGGTTACAGACAGCTTCGAAGTTAACTAGTAGACTTAACAAGACTTAGTATTTGAAATACTGCACAGAAAAGGAAAAGTGAACTAGCTTCCTGATGCCCTGTCCAGACATCCCATTAAACCTCCAGAAGAAGTTCCAGATTTGAACATCAATAAGCTATCACCTAAGCTTTTTGCCATTGTCCATGTTAACACTAGATAACAATTGGCTACTGAAGAAGCTAAAGATGATGATTATATGCATATATACTCTTATTTGAAACCTGGAGTATTATCAGACGATTCTACTATAATTTCAGAGACTGTAAATAAATCCAAACACTATGTCTTGAACGATAATATTCTTTATTACACAAAATAAATGCTAGCAATGGTGAATTCAGACCAGTTATTCCCCAAACATTGAGACTGGCAATTTTAATCGAATTGCATGATCATCCTACAGCTGCTCAACGAGGTGTCTAAAAAACCATAGATAAAGTATTCAAACATAGTTTTTGGCCTGGTATGAGAAAAGACATTAAAAATTATTTGTTGTCATGTCATGTATAGATGAGAAGTGGCAAGTTGGATTTATGCAAGGCGCTAAACTAATGAAGCCTGGTGAGAAAATAGGAGTAGACATCATGGAACCTTATCCTAAATCTAGGGCAGGTTATTTGCTGGTTTTGATAGATTATTTCAGCAAGTGGGCTGAATTATATCCTCTCAAACAAATAACCATGAAGGTGATTGCCAATAAACTAATTAACGAATACTTGTGTAGATATGGCATTCCTAAGACTCTTGTATCTGATAATGGCCCACATTCTGTGTCCCATTTGATGGATTAAACTTGTAAAGCTATGGGAATTAAACACATATTTACAACTCCATATCATCCTCAGTCTAATGTTACTGAAAGAGTAAATAGAAATATTGGTAGAACGATATTTGCTTATATTGAAAAAAATAATCGAACTTGTGATAATCAATTGTGTGAATTTTTTCTAGCCATTAAAACTTCTATTCATGAGTATACAGGTTACATGCCAGCAAACTTCACTTGGGACATGAGCTCTTCCTTCCTTGGGGCCGACTGATGAAATATCCAACAGCACCTCAAACCATTGATGAACAAACAGCAGAATTACAAGATGTTACACAAAAGGTAAGATCTAACGTTGAAGAGACTCAGAAACGACAGTGACAAGCCTACAACCATAAGAGACACCTAGACACATTTAAAGTAGATGATTTGATATTATTGAAGATACATCCTTTATCTTCTGCTGTAAATACTTTTACTGTGAATTTGCTCCGAGATAGAATAGATGCATCAGAAGATCTTAGATCATGACCAATTATAGTACGATTTCACATTTCTAATATAAAGATATATATATATATATTTCCACAGTAACAATTCTGTCAACAGTGAAGAATATAGTAATCATCCTAGGCAGTTGCTCCAAAACAAAAGCTTAAGCTACAGAAGACTTGATGGTTTTTACCACACAAAAAAGGGGCTTCTGCTGATGTGTTGACTTCTCATCCTGCTGATGACTGAACTCTATCTCCTCTCTCAAAGGGCATTGCGACCACGTCGCAAAGTTAATTATCGTAGTTAGCTAGTCTTCAAAGTGTTAAACTTTCGGTAAGCCGAACCAGAGCCGGAAGTTATAGAAGATCTAGCTGAAAATTCAAAACTGTGAATTGTATTTTTCTTGTAAGGTATCTGTACTTAAACTGTAAAGGATTCATGATGTCATAAGTGATTAATGTCATCACTTCGTTTTTCAAGGGGGAATGAGTATGAGATAGCAACTTTATTTTATGGTTGTGTTTATCGTTCGTTTATCATTTCCTTCTGTTGTTTAGTTATTGCTATTTTTCACTCTATATTGATACTGAAAAGTATTGTTTGAATATTGTAATTGCTGTATTTTTATTTTATTTTTAAATTTTTGAATTAGGTTTTTCTTTCTGTTTCTTTTTCCTATGTCCATTATTATTAATTTATTAATGTTTATGATAAATTATTTATTAATATTGGTTTCAAGTCCTGACCAGGCATTTGTTTATTAACTGTGTTGAATTTATTTCTAAGTGTTGTTAATGTGAATAAATGGTGTTTTTGTTGTTGAACCTTGATTGTAGCGACGTGTTCATTTCAAACTGTTACACTGTGAGCACTGGCATAGTTGCTCTGGAAAACAGAGTTATTTCCAAACCTTGCCATAGCATATAGCACAAATATCGTCTTCATGTGATGCCTGAAAGGTTTGAAGAGCATTTTTTTTTTACAGAATGATGAATAGTTGCCCAAACATGTGCTGCACCACCTCTCGTGTGTTCCCTGTGAGAAAGACAGTCTTCCCTCATCCGTTATAAAGTTAAACGACAAACACAAATTCTACCATCAGCTTTAACAAGCCGTAAATAGAACTCATCTGAAAAGATGACATGTCACCAGTGTCCTAACTGTAAGTTGGCATGCTGTCTTGCTCGAGTAACACGATGATGGTGGTGAATTCTGGTTGATATCGGTTTGCACATAGACCTTCTTGAAAAATAACCTTGTTTGGTAAATCTCCTTATGACTATTCTTCTGGATACCCTGTTCATGCCATTCCTGTCGTAAGATATAAGATTTCTTTCAATCTTGACGTGTTATTCTGATTAAAACAAGATCATCTATTTATTACTGTTTTGTGGAATGAACTACGAATTATTTTTAATAAATAATTTACAAAAAAACATGTTGAACGAAAGAATAATGTTACAAAAATATTTGGGGTGGTGCTGATATTGATAGGAGGGGTCGTTCTGTAGAGGTATGCTCTCGGATCACAACCTTTCTCTCTTCAATACTGGAACATATGCTTTTTTTTGTGCACCTAGAGGTCATCCCATTTATATACCATGTATATAAATACATGGAAAAGAAATCGACACTTTAGTGTAGTGTTTTATTTATAGTTTTGTATTAGGATTGTTCAAGGAACTTCAAAATCCAGGAAGGGGGTAGTATTGTGAGCTACATTTTCAATGTTTTAATTCGGATGTTAATTGCCATAACTTCTAGATGGCGCCTTTCGTAGTTTATCTGCAACTGTAATGGATTCGAGTTCTATTGTCAACTTTGGAGCTTTCTTATAAGATGTACACCTACTTTGCTTCAGCCTAAGTCTCATATCTTAGATAAATTGAGCCGCACAACTATTATGGATTGAATTACCAAACAGTGAAGGAAAAACAAATATCTTGATTATTTGACGACTGAAAGAAGTAAGTAAACTTTGGTTAAGAAATCACATAATAAATGATATATAATTTTTGATAGACAAATAGTGACGTGTCCCGTTTATGCGTAGAACATGGCCGAAAAATCACGTGATACACTTCCTTCCAATCACGGGACTGAAAACAATCATATTTCGTCAGAAAAAAATGCCATTTTCAATCAGACAAGAAGAAAAAATACTCCATTTATAAATTACTTATTTGCGGTGACAGATGTCAGCCGTTGCCATGGATACTATCTTATTACGATCAACTAAGTCTAATAATCAACTAGTTACTAATTTTCTTATTAACATCCTTATTATCATTACAAGATAATAATTACAAGCTAGCTTGTATTTTACATATTGATTGGTTGCAAATCTGCTGCCATTTTCAAGAAGGTCTTTCTTTAGAATGGTCAGGATTTGACCAAGGGTCCTTTAGAATCACTCCTGTTAGTGGTGGTTTCAACCAACTGTTTGAATGCTTTTACGAGCGGTATCTTGGTTTACCTGATTCCTGTACTTATTTTTATCGTTTGTGTTATTTTCGTACCATTTCATTTGATGGTAGAGTCTTTTATTGACTTGATGTTGCATATAGTCTTGTCAGTCTAAAACTAAACAGTATCTCTCGCAGCTATTTCTTACATCTTTAAAGTGTCTCTCGAGACTTTATAAAACTAAACAGTATCTCTCGCAGCTATTTCTTACATCTTTAAAGTGTCTCTCGAGACTTTATAAAACAAACAGTATCTGCCTATCGAGGTTGTTTCTTATATTTCAAAGGTGTCCCTCGAGACGGTACAAAATAACCATGAATTAACTTGCAACTATTCCTTACGTCTCCAAAGTGTCCCTCGAGACGGTACAAAATAACCATGAATTAACTTGCAACTATTCCTTACGTCTCCAAAGTGTCCCTCGAGACGGTACAAAATAACCAGGAATTATCTTGCAACTATTCCTTACGTCTCCAAAGTGTCCCTCGAGACGGTACAAAATAACCAGGAATTATCTTGCAACTATTCCTTACGTCTCCAAAGTGTCCCTCGAGACGGTAC
>NW_013671986.1:38411-41355 GCF_000517525.1 Limulus polyphemus | reverse complement strand
CTTCCGCTGTCGTAACAATATGTTTCGAAAAAAGATTATACCAAAAACCACACCCTTTTATACAAACAGGTGTGTATATGTGATTGACGAACAATTGCTCAAAACAACTTATACAGACCGTAATAACAACTCGTACATGTTTGTCCGATCACACGCTACCTTCTCTGTTATTAATGGACATTTACTCAATAACTACTCCATGCATGTAGACAATATCATCAATATAGAACATTATGTAAACATTTTTGCCAAGGCTGTATTACTAGATTTTCGTGACTTCATCTATAGTATTGTATGCTTATTCCCATACGTTTACTTCATCTGAATATCATGTGTTCTCTACCTAATGTCCGAATTAAAACATTGAAAATATTGCCCACATTATTTGTTTGTTTGTTATTAAGCACAAAGCTACACAATGAACTAACTGTGCTGTGCTCACCATGTATAAGTATCGAAACCTGATTTTTAGCATTAATTGTCTTCGGATTTCCGATGAGCCACTAGTATGTAAATTGTCCACAACAATATATATAAATACAAGAACAGCACCTCCAGTCTTTAGCATAGCTGAACATTTTGTGGTCATAGCTAAAGCGTAACTATGTAGTTTATCGGTTGCTAAGTGGCATGGCTGAACATTTTGTGATCGTAGTTAAGGTGATGCTATATAGTTAGTTTGTTGCTAAGAGATGCAGCTGAGAGTGCAAATGTTAATAAAAACACATAATTGTTATCACAATATAACAAATAATTTAACTTCTATTTTGAAAACGCATTTTCACATTAATACTAAATGAACGGATTTAAATAGTCTCCAAATATTCTTTACACCGAAATACGAATATAGACCGTGTGATGTAGGCCTAGTGTCACTCCTTTTCAACCACTGTAGACCTAGTGTCACTGTTTTGATGGGTTTTTTAACCAATTCTATTAATCAGGAGTGTTACGCTCTTCTACGTCTATTCATCTTTTCCATGCCAGGCCTAACTCGCTGGGCTGACTGTCTTATCGATCTTTCTTTTGTAGCATACTCTTTGGGTATTTTTAATTAAATCATAACTTATTGTTACCATGTTTAATTTCTTTTAATTACTCATTTCCACCCCATTTCTCCATTGATGTAAAGAAGTTTGAAAATATAAAACAGAAAGAAAATAATGAGGTTAATTTGTTCATTGAATTTCGCGCAAACTACTCGACGGCTATCCGCGCTAGCCATCCCTAATTTAGAGGCCCGGCATGGCCGGGTGGTTAGAGCGCTCGACTCGCAATCTGTGGGTCGCAGGTTCGAATCCCCGTCACACCAAATATGCTCGCCCTTTCAGCTGTGAGGGCGTTATAATGTGACGGTCAAGCCTACTATTCGTTGGTAAAAAGTAGGCCAAGAGTTGGCCGTAGGTGGTGATGACTAGCTGCCTTCCCTCTAGCAGATAGCCCTCGTGTAGCTTTGCGCGAAATTCGAAACAACCAAACAACCAACCCTAATTTAGAGGTGATAGACTAGAAAGAAAGAAGCTAGTCAATACTACCCACCGCCAACTCTTGGGCTACTTAAATAGTCCAACGAAAAGTGTGATTAACCGTAATATTATAATGCCCATACAGACAAAAGGTTGATCATGTTCAATGATAAAATTAAAACGCGCGAAACTGAGATTACGATTCGAGTCCCCTGACCACGAAGCCATGCCAGACTTCTTATTAGGTTTAAAAAATAATAATTTGATGTTTTGAATGACCGGCTTTCACAGTTAATTCAATTCTTTAGGACATAAAGAAACACGACTAAGAGGTATTCTCTAATACAGCACATTGGGCTATCAGCTCTGTCATCACTGCAGGAATCGAACCCCTGAATTTTATGGTTATAACTTCTGGAGCTTACCGCTGGAGGGCCGGTATAATTTTATTCATATTTGACAACGATTTTTTGTTGTAATTGTTATACGATTTCCTAATTCATAAAATGTTATAATACGTGTACTTTTTCGCACTTTACTCCATCGTTAGCTTCCCAATGGATCAGCGGTTAGTTTTATAACTTAATGACGATTAAATTTGGAGCTCAACTCCCCGCAGCGAACATAATCCATTGTGTAACTTTGCAATTAAATAAACAAATTACAACGTTTTTGTCCTGTCCCCTCTCACTAAGTCTATGAACAAATATCATATAAAATTATGTATTTTTCCGATCTAAAACCAATGTTATTTATCTGAGGAATGTTTATTCGACAACAATAAATATCGAATTCTTTAGGTTTAACTTATTTATTAAGTCTTGAAATTTGCTTATTAAGTCTTGAAAATCATAATACAATGCTTTGTTACTACCAGAAAGAAGTTAGGGTTAACAGGCTATTCTAGGCATAGATTTAAATAACACTAAATTGGTCACTACTCTGAGGGTCACGTGCGCATGCGGCCGCCATTGCTTTGTGTTGAATTTCGAACTGGCAGACAATTATTGGTTGAGAGTGACAGTCGTCCGTCTAAGTCACGACCCGAAAGAACGAAGGGAACACAATGCCATGCCATTAACTGTTACACATACTGTAACTAAGAGTCGAAGGCGGGGGGAGTTACATTCCACAAGTAATTAAAACTTTTTTTTTTCTTTTTCTATAATATATTAAGTTAGAGTGGGCAACACTGCCGTGGACATAATGGCGACATCGAACTGGCGTGGATGTTTACATCTAGTTTCAAAGTATATATGCGAGTTGTTTTTGGAAGGCATTTCACCTACACATATCGGCATGAAAGTTTGACAGCTTTTGATCTGAAATGCTGACAATATTAAGTGTATTCACCTAAGTTGAAATAATCATCCACGACATTCTAATGTTGCTTGTTGGCCAGTCAGGTTATACAGAGATCCCGCCAAAACATACACTGTCTACTGAGTGTCAAGGTAGAAGTTTATTAAACATAACAG
>NW_013671986.1:29043-37709 GCF_000517525.1 Limulus polyphemus | reverse complement strand
AGTTACTCTGTGGTATACATTACCTACATTATTGTTTACTGAAGAAGAAAAGTTACTCTGTGGTATACATTACCTACATTATTGTTTACTGAAGAAGAAAAATTAGGTACGGAGGGAAAGTTGGATTTATATTTAAATCTTTTGATTTGCTATTATAAATGCTGGTAGACTAAAATTACTGCACAACTGTAAATTTATACAAGTTGGAAAAGGGCCATTATCAACTGTATTGAAGTTTCCACGATGGGAAAATGTACTGGTAATGAAAATTTAGGTATGTTCATGGTACTTACAGCAAATAATGGACATATATTATGGTATGCAGATTAGACAACGCCAGACTAATGAAATGGTAATGGAAAGTGACACGTTTCACTTGTGTTTAATTATTTAAGTATACATCCATAAAGTTGATCTATTTAAACCTTACAGTTTTATTTGTAAGTGAAAGTTTATATAACTTGTACTTTCATACCTTGTCATATCTTTCTGAAGTCAACATCAGTTAAATATATCACATCAAACGTAAGCACTATTTTCATGCTTTTAATCTGAACATGTCTTGTACTACACCGGTAATATATGATTTTCATGTAAAATAAACTGTATTGTATAATTAAGTAACCTGACTTTGTTATGTTGGCATTCAAAGGTGAATCCGACTATCGGGAATGATATTTGGTGTTAATGACAGGGTGATCTTGAGAGCCACTGTTCTAATGAGGAGAGTGTTAGCATTTCATCTAAAAGATTTTGTTCTGATTACAAAATAATAATATTAGTAAAATATCTTAAACTGGGTTTCACCAAAATGATGTATCTACAGAATCACGAGGAATTCTTTATATATTTTTTGTCTTTACAATAACATGAGTTAAACTGCAATAAAAAGTGAAGGGTTCTAGGAAAGTTTATTTTTCCTACGCTTAAAAGATCTAGTAGTAGGTGAAGGAATAGGGAGTCTTAAAATAAATAACATTACTAAATTTATTGTCTTTAAATGTAGTATATTATATGTATCATTGATGAAATAGGTGTAATGATTTGTGTTACTTCTTTTGGACTTCATGTTGTATATATATATATTATTTTTCAAGCATTTCTATCAATTTTAGACACAAATTATCAAATAAATCCGAATGATTTTATTATGTTTATTTCATAAATTTTCTTAATTATTTCCATGTTGGATGTTTGAAGGTGCAGATACATAAATAACATTTTTCTTCACTCTCCATCCTCCAAGAAAAAGACATTATGCGCCAACTCTTGTCCATTAGTAACAATATTTCAGATGTATGTTTTTCTGTGACACATAATAAACACCGAGGAAAAAGAACAGATTTTAATCTTAAGATTTCCCTCTGGGCTAAAATCCAATGCATTCTTCATATGACATGTCAGATACGTGTATTTTGTGAACGATTTTTGCACTAATTTCTAAGTTAAAATCAGGTTTAGATCGTCTTGGCTTGACAAATTTATTAAAATCATATAACATAGCATCCAAATGTCTAGTTTAGAAGGAAAACGGCCATCATTGTGAGGTGAGATTGCCTTGCCATTGTCAGTTCGATTGGCGGGTTTCGAAAGTTCAACACTTAGCAATGGCGGCCACTTGCGCATACCGAAAATCACGTGACTTCCAGACTAGTGTTATTCATATCTGTGATACTAGGTGAGGTCGAGACATAGTTAGGTTTGTGTTCGCCATTTCGGTTTCTAAATCACCTACATCATCAAACGCGTTTTAAGTTTATATCTAATTCGTAAAATATTTTTTCGCCATTGTTCTAATGATGAAAAACTACTTAAATTTTGTCACTTCTTTTAGAATGTTTGCGCAAAGCTACATAGGAGTTATCTGCACATAACCATTCCTGATACTGAAGTAGTAGACTAGAGAGAATGCAGCTAGTTAACAGCACTCATCGCCAACACTTGGGGTACTCTTGTCTGACTGAATGTTGGGATTTGACCGTTAGCTACAGTCCCAAAGTACGAACTGTGTTTTTGCACCAAAGGAACACGAACCATGAACTCTGGACTCACGGTACGGACAGGCTAGACCACGTACAGCTCTTTATTGCACTTAAAATAGCAACATTTAATTAAGCTTCAAACAATAAAAGTAGTGCAGTAAATCCAGAACAGTTAAAATCTGGATTTTATGGTTTAAAACATCAACAACAGATGTATTATTTATAATAAAGAGCAAACCGTTGTTTCTTCCATTCCAAAAGATAAACATGCATAATTAAACTTGTTGAAGTATTCAATCACCATGATAAAACACAATAAAACTGGCCAATTTTCCTCTAGCTATTGATATGGTGTGTTCTGTTTTTTTTTTATACATGAGCTAAATAGCCAGAGTCAAACGTAACTGTCCCTGATTTAGAATTGGCGGCCACAGTCACGACGACCATGTACCCTTACGGCTACTTTTTACCGCACAGCAAGATTTATTTGACATTTTAAGTACGAAAGTTCAGGTTTAAAACTTTAAACGTTGTGGACTTTAGAATGTCCACTTCAACAAAGTTATCTTCTCACACTCTCAGTCCCACAGTAGGACAGCAGCAAGTCTAATGATTTACAATGCTACAATCAGGGGTTCTATTCTCCATGATGGACACAGCAGATGGCCCAGTGTGGCTTTACTCTAAAACAAACAAAAATCGTACTTTCTTAAGTTACTTACGTTGGGTTTTAGGAATACTTGAGAGATCTTCGAAGGTCAACTGCATTTGTGACCTCTTCCTTCCTCCTTCACAGTTGATTAAATCGATTATACTTTCAATTTGTGTATCAATATACTAGTTTCATTTCACATGAGGACCGGGGTTTGTACCCAACATCAACAGTCCCAGTATACCCACCCTAACCCCTATCAAGTCTATGTCCATGTATGTAATACAAGTTGTAATCACAATGTAACTATCACCAATGTAGATGTCTATGACTCGTTGACGGTAAATTTCGCAATAAACGGACAGGACAAAATCCACTTCTTTTAAAACAATATATATATTCAAAACAAGTTAAACGTATGTACAAAAATTCGTTACACTTTTGTTTACTATAGTTGAATATGAAGCTTTAAATAATTATTTTTTCATCAAGAGTCCACACAGGCTGGTTCAGTTACTTTAGATCCCAGTTAACTAGAGGAATTATTCTTCTCTACTCTGTTGTTACAATACAATTTGCGATTATTACGCTTTAAAAGTTTCCACAATACACTCTTTATGGCTAAACTTACAAACACAGTCTAGATCTATATCTCTCACTAACTTTGTCTCGCTTTCACTTTCGCTAACTTTTAAACTTCTTCTTGCACTCTGTATCTGCACGTATTTATAACACGCGACAGAAAAATCTAGAAATATCTAGCCTTCTAGTGACAACAATATTCACATAACGAGAAAAACTTAAAAGCTTCGAGTAAGATGACGTCAACAATATTACGAACACCTAGTGCAACAATTAAACTACATACACAAGGAACGACTCGTACAGAGTTACGTAACGAAACTTTTCATAACTGTCACTTTTAAAACAATTAACTTTTACCACTTGTTATGAAAACTAAATGATCATTAAATAAACTAAATAATAACTCTTCAACTGAACAGTCTTGTATATCCAACAATAAGCCCCTCTTTAAGAAAAATATTTAGATTTTTTTTACTATAGAAAAGACTGTTCTCAGTTCATACACGAAGTCTCCTCCCATGGTTTGTACCAACATTTGTAGTTCTATTGTTGACCTCTTTGTGCATGGGGTATCTGGTAGGCAGTGATCCCTCTAAGCTGCGCGGCCACACAATAACCAATCAAATGCCGCACACTTAATTATTCCAACCGTGTACATCCTCAGTTATGGTGAAGAGTCTCAACACGTTGACGGCCTTAATGACTCTGGCAGTCGTTAGGCATAAAGCCCAAATAACCAACTGATAGCATTGGAAAGTAGCCTAATGATTCAATATGGTTGATGGTCTAAAAATACTTCCCCCCCAAAAAAACACTGATAGCGCACATCCGCATATGGCCTTGATACTGGTGCACATGAAAAAAAAATCATTCCACACATGGATTGAAAAAATTAGAGGGAACGTTGATGGTAGAACTTCGCTTTAACAGGATCCTTCATCTTCATCTTGATCTTGTGTTGCCTGTATTTCCTAATCTATCTGAGTACTGACACAGTAGATCTAGTTCCTCTTTCTTCTTCTTGCCAGCCAGTTCTTCAATGATGTTGACGTCTTTGTGCGTCTCATCTCCACACAATGGTCTTAGGCCTAGTAGGTCTTTATCTTCTATAACAAAATCACTGTCTTCTAGTACTACATCTATGACAGACACACCTGCAATGTCCATCTGTGCCTCAATAGCTGCACCTGTTAGGTCTTCTTCTCTCTTGGTAGATCTTGGTCTTCCCATTACCTTTCACCTTATAGTTCATTTTGTTGACCACTTCCTGCACTTCAAAAGGTCCTTGTGTTGTCTGTGGGTTGTAGAACTTAGACTTTCTGTCGATCCTTAGCCTTCCCCCCAAAAAAATGTCTCTGATGTGTTGAGCTTCACCAATAGAACCACTTTGATAGATCCGGTACAGTTCTCCTTTCTGTACGTCTTATTCCCCTTTGTCTTTTGCTCCACTTTCTGTAGTAAGGTTCTATCTTATGTGCTTCCTTCAGCTCCCGTGGACTTACATTCGGAATGTCACTTTTCGAGACTTGAGAGGGCCTGATGTCTTATTTGCTCTTCTTCCCTTGAGCTCTAGTGGTGATATCAGATTCAATACACTTGTATAGGTGTCCTGTTATAATAGATATTATATGGGGAGAGGCGTACTTTTATCATGTGTGATATAGCGATCTACGGAACATAATAAATCATTGTTATTGAGGTTTTTTCTTGAAATACGTTAGCGAACAATCCAAGAGTCTGTCATACAGTTGTCGTATATTTGCGTATTTATAAATAATACTAAACTTGTACATCTGGGTGCTTTGTAGGCTGCCGTGAGGCTTGCGTTTTGTATTGTTTGTAGTTGACTTTTTATGTGTATGGGTGGTATGTTAATCCACGCTGGACAAACGTATTCTATTAATGGATGTATAAATTATTGTACAGAATTTTACGATGTTCTGTGGTATTATTCCTTTGTTTGTACTTGATAGATTCCTAATATCGTTCGTTCGTCGCCATACTTTATTTCTGATCTGTTTAATTTGTTCGATCCACGACAATTTGGACCCATAGCTTAAGCCCGGGTGGAGGTGGGTGAGGAAGCACAAGTCGCCGACCCCAAGAAGGGTCAGATTCGACATTGCAATTAGCAGTTTTTTTCAATTTTTACATGGGCCTTGGTTCAGACTAAGAATTCTGCTAATGTGGAAACCTGGAGAAGAGTTCCATACGAGTACAACTGTGGTGCGTTTTTATATGTTTTAATGGACTTTGAAAAGTGAACAGCTTCGATTTTTGGAATGTTTATCATTACCTCCACCACGGACGGAGGTTATCTTTTCACCCCTGTGTGTGTTTGTCAGCAAGATTTCTCAAAAATGGCTGAATGGATTTGGGCGAAAGTTGGTATACTTTTGGATTATGATACAAATTAGAAGTGATTAATTTTTGTAGGATCAAGATCAAAGGTCAAGGTCACATCAAGATCACGAAAAATAATCTCTATCTGTCAACATGGAACCGATTCTTCACACCATTTTTTGCTCTATCACTCAGTCAAAAATGATTGAATTTTGGTGGACATATGTAAAATGTTATTACTGATTGTCATGCCAAAAATGGTTTGTATCTGTTGATAACATGAACATATGGACACATTTTTGTATTTTTGAGAGACGAATATGATCAACCCTGAGTGGTGGAGGTATGCGCGCTCTCCTGAGTGCCCCTCTAGCGCTATCTGTGTCATAGAGAACCTTAGCCACTGGTTTCCAAACTCTTATAGTCTGAGGCTCCCTTGATGTGAATAAAAAGGTTTGAGGCCCCCAATCTGTAACTTTAGCATGGTAATTGAAAAACAGTGCCGTAGTAAAAACAATAACGTCTCCTTTCGACATACTGTATCATTTAATTAATTCAACATAATTTTTATTGGCTTATTGTTTATTTAGAATTAAAATTAATTCAGTATCTTTGTTTTCGGCCCATTTTTGGCGGGCTTCCGGTAAAAGCTTCGGCCCCCAGGGGGGCCGCGGTTTCCACTTCGGGAAATATTGTCTTAAACCATTGCACCATATAGTGTGAAAATCGTTCTCGTCATCAAGACAGCATGTGACAACGCGTTCATTCTTATTAAAGCTATCTACCATGGTTTCACTTAATCTAACTAAATAATGTTGTTTGCCGAAATTTTATTAGACCTTTTCGAACTTCAGATAGTTTTGAAGTATTTTCCAGGAAGATGAATAATCTGTTACTTAAAATTCTTTCTAAAATCTTGCTTATGCAGCTGGTCAGGCTGATTGGTCGATAGCTTTCCGGTTTATTCACTGGTTTACATGAGAACATTTGCTTGCTTCCAAGAGGCTAGGGTATATCCAGAATTTAACGATAAATTTAAGAGTGCTTTTAGGTGGTCAAACAATCTCTAAGTGCCTTTTATGAGGAGAATGGACTGTATGCCATCTTCTCCTGGAAATGTTTTTCGTTTGTTTTACACAAATGGTGTTTCGATAATGAGACTTGTGTCTTTTCTTGTCTGTGGGTCTTCATCTATATATTCTTTGTTGTTATTGTTGAAAATCCTTACCGGAAAAATGGATATTTATAGATGTGTATTCTGTAGAACATATTCATTAACCTGATTTAGACAGTTGTTGTTCATATTTGGTTCGTCTTGTGTTCGGCTTTTTGAGTGTTCGTGTGTGCGACTTTATTATTACATTAGCAGAGACTCAAAACATCTGTGGTTAAATTAGTACCTTTATAGATCAGCACTTCTTTAAATACAGTATTTCTAGAATACTACAAAAGAATTCTAATTGCAGACACCGAAATCTATAAGTGCACTTGTCTTAGGCCTAACATTAGTTAAGCTTTTATTAGTACTGCCTAATTCAATAAAGAGGTAAATTAACAGAGTAAGTTATGTACGTTTTTTGCTTTAGTTAGGGCTAAACTTTACTGTACTTAATACTATCAATAAATAAACTTATAATGCTATTCTATGACCTAATGTTAAACCTTTCAAAAACTATGATAAGCTTTTAATATTTTTACGACAGCGGAAGTAGCGTGACGCTGGTAACACGTAATGCGTTCTAGAAAGATCGGGGAACATCACGAATAATCCAATATTTGCTAGGCGTCCTCTATTCTTGTATATAAATGCACCAGACAATTAATCGGGACAGAATTGCAGACAAGCAAAGATAAAGACGGACAATTGAGTCAAGTGCGGTAGTAAGTAAAGTGCGTGAATCGTTCGTTGTGAATTATAGCATATGTTTAAGTTAAACTGATTGTGGAAATTAAATGAATTGCAAAGTTGAATTGAGAAAGAATAAACTAGTTTTTTTTTGAAAAAAGGACTTGTATCGCTGAAGTGCTTCGGAACTAATTTTTACGAGTAATTAACAAACAACCAGAGACGTAACAAATTGGTGTCAGAAGTGGAATGAAAGAAAAAGAAAAAGAAGATGGAAACGAGAAGTGGCAAATGAAACTACAGCTTAGCAGATTTGATGGCAGCAATACAAGAACAGCAAAAGAAACAAGAAGAACGAGAAAAGAAACAAGAAAAGATGTTACAGCAGTTGTTGGAGGAAAAACAAAAGAAACAAGAAGAACGAGAAAAGAAACAAGAAGAGAGACAACAGCAGTGGCAAGAAAACCTGCAACAGTGGCAGCTCGAACAGCAAAATAAACAAGAGAGACTACAGCAGTGGTTGGAGAAGAAAGAAAATAAGCAAGAAGAGAGATTACAGCAGTGGCAACTGGAACAAGAAAGGAAACAGGAAGAAAGTCTCCAACATATGAGGAGCAAGTGTAAGAAGAATATTACCAATAAGTCAGCTTCATGGAAAGCAGTAGTAGTTCGTGTTGATGGACGCCTACCAACCCCGATTGTGAAAGTCCCAACAGCTAAGTGTATAATGCCAAGCACACATAGTGTATACGCGACAGGAAAGCTGGATGACCAAAGGTGCAACTTTGTCATAGATTCTGGATCTTAGCAAACCCTCGTCAGTATCAAGATGTTAGATCACAAAGGAGTAACAGAAGCCATGCAGAAGCTCTGTGGTGTGACAGGACAATCTGCAAGGTTGTGGGGACCAGTGTAGGTAACTATTGAGCTCATAGGCATGAAGGAGAGACACAAAGTATACTTGGCCGATATTGAAGACCCATGTATATTAGGGCTGGACTACTTACTACCGAGGAAGTTTGTAATTAATTTTGATAAAACAAAGGCCAACATCCGGTAAATGTTAAAAGAGAGGTTGGACTAACCAGGTGTCATCAAATTGAAGTCAAAGTGACTGAAGGAGTTGGTGATGGTGAAATGGAACCAGGTATAGATATTAAATCAGAGCAGGAGAAAGACCAAGATTTGAAGCCAATAATTGATTTTCTAAAAGCAAGTGTTTTGTGCTCTGCTTGGGAGAAGGTGTCTAGCTTAAGCC
>NW_013671986.1:24448-28913 GCF_000517525.1 Limulus polyphemus | reverse complement strand
TTCTCGGAGTTAAGAAAACATTGAGTCACCTACGACAAAGATTTTACTGGATAGGAATGAGGCAAGATGTTGAAGAATGGTGCAGGACATGCAGTACATGTTGTGCTAAAACGGGACCCCAAGCATAAGGGATGTGCGCCAATGAAGTTATATCAAGTTGGCAC
This sequence comes from Limulus polyphemus, assembly GCF_000517525.1. NCBI lineage: Eukaryota > Metazoa > Arthropoda > Merostomata > Xiphosura > Limulidae > Limulus > Limulus polyphemus. The sequence continues at coordinate 28,749 of NW_013671986.1, read as the reverse complement.
ACCAATAGAAAGAGTGGCCTTTGACATTGCTGGTCCTTTGCCCCAAACTCGTGCTGGAAACAGGTACATTTGTGTGGTAATGGATTATTTCACCAAGTGGCCTGAAGCATATGCAATACCAAATCAGGAAGCTACAACTGTAGCTTCGGTTATTAGCGACTTCTTCAGATTTGGTATGCCATACGAACTGCATTCAGATCAAGGCCGTAACTTTGAATCAGCTGTGTTCCATGAATGATGCAAGTTGTTTGGCATACGAAAGACCAGAACAACACCACTTCACCCACAGTCTGATGGGATGGTAGAAAAGTACAACTGGACACTGGGACAAGAATTGGCAAAGTTTTGTAATAGCCGCCAAGATGACTGGGATGTCTTACTCCCTCCACTGTTGATAGCATATGGGACAGCAGAGCATGAAACCACTGGATACACTCCAGCAAAGTTGATGTTTGGTCGGGAACTTCGGTTGCCAGTGGATCTGTTAACAGGACACCCACCTTATGAAGAGCTGCCTGAAAATGTGTCAGAATTCGTGAAAGTGTTATCGGAAAGGATGGATAATATTCACCATCAAGTGTGTTCAAACTTGAAAACGTCTGCTGATTAGATGAAGTTATGTTATGATAAGAGATCTACTGAAGTCAGCTTTGTACCAGGAGACAAGGTGTGGTTGTATAATCCCAGGAAGACCAAAGAGAAGTCTCCTAAGTTGTCATCTCCATGGGAAGGCTGATATGACATAGTGGATCGTCTCTCAGACGGGACTTTCTGAATAAAATGTGGTCGGCGAGGTAAGCTAAAGGTGGTGCATGCCAACAGGCTTTGGCGTTATCACGGTTCAAGACATTTCAGTTGGAACGAAGTGAACAATGAAACAAATGATGCGCTGAAGATGTGTCACCTGAAAAAGCCACTGTCGAAGATGAAACTCTATCCGGTTTTGAGAAGGGAAACAGTGAAGCCCTTGATGAAGTTACTGCCACTGATGTGACTGTTACCGATAATAGGACAATTACCGATGGATCAGATGAATCCCACGTGAAGAAGAAGCCAACGAGATGGAGACTAGTATGGAAGAAGGTACGTCCTGTAAAATTAAGAGACTTTGTTGAATTTTAATTTTGTGTTTGTAAATTCTGTACATTTAATTAAGTTATTGTTAATTTTCTATTGGTTTAATGTAAGTGGCTATTGTTCGGAACGAACAATACTAAGGAAGGGGCAGTGTTAAGACAGCGGAAGTCACGTGACGCTGGTAACACGCAATGCGTTCTAGAAAGATCGGGGAACATCACGAATAATCCAGTATTTGCACGACGCCCTCTATTCTTGCATATAAGTGCGCCAGAGAATTAATCGGGATAGAATTGCAGACAGACAGAGATAGAGACGGACAATTGAGTCAAGCGCGGTAGTCATCAGTAAAGTGCGTGAACGTTCGTTGTGAATTATAGCGTGTGTTTAAGTTAAACTGATTGTGGAAATTAAGTGTATTGCAAAGTTGAATTGAGAAAGAATAAAATAGTTTCATTTGAGAAAGGACTTGTATCGCTGAAGTTCTTCGGAAAGAATTTTTACGAGTAATTAACAAACGACCACGGACGTAACAATACGTTGTTGTACAAATTGTCTACTAGAGTATATTTACATCCACCTTTTGTTTGCTTTTGCATGCGCATTTACATAGTGTTGTGCACGTGTATTTTCAGGACAGACAAAAACTGAATATTATTATTAGAACATAATATTTGAGTACTGGGTATGTTGAATATGATTTATAGCTGTTTGTGTATCGTTTCAGGTGTGACCAAAAAGTTTCGGGTCCGTATCTTCATTTAGTCTATCGTTTCGATGTTGCTGCGCTTCATATATTTGAATTCCTCAGATAACTAGACACTTGGCTTGCTTTTTGCTGGAAACTTACCATTTTGTTATTATCTTGAATATTTGTATTTGTAAAATAAACTATAGAGATTGAGTGCGTTATATTAATACCTCGTCGTTAAAGGTAATGTCGCCACATTCGGTAATTTTCTATTTCACATCCGAGTATCTTGACAAGAGCTCTGCAACAGTGGTTTCCATTTTTAAAAAAAAAGAAAGAAAGAAATTTCTGTCATAAGGCTGTCATGTTAAAATACGCCCCTCCTACCTTCATGGTTTCCATAATAGTGTACAGAAATGACGGTTTTATTAACTTAAATATTAAAAACTTTTATTCTTTTTACGGTTAAAAGCTGTACCACCTCAATACAAACTACTTCAGCTAACTAGAGTTAAAACTTGCATTACTTCAATACTTTAGATTGAACCATATTTTAAAGAAGAAGAAATAAGTTAGAAAACAGTTATCAAGAAGTTCAACAACGAATATGGCTCACGTGAGAACATACACAGAACTAGAAATACTACACGTGTTCATTTAAAATAGGAGATTACTCTGGAAACTGTAGTGTTTTCTGAAAAATGAAAAAAAGGGTAGAATTTCTGAGATAATCGCCTTGGTTGCTGCTTAGTTTGTACACTATTCACCTTCCAGTGGCTCAGCGATAAGCCTTGCACGATTAAGAATTTAAAATTTGGGTTTCGATACCAGTGATGAGTATAGCACAGACAGCCCACTGTGTAGCTTTGCGCTTAATAACAACCAAAACCCAAAAATCATTGTACACGATTCAAATTAATTTTATTAGGAGTTTCAAATGACAACACAGTTTATTAACATAAAGACGGAAATGCTACCTTAAGTAAAAAGTTATTTTAATGGAGAACATTTGCACCACATCATACGTTAGGGAATATTACTTACGTACATATCTTTTACACAAAAGATCATCTTATGTTGTTGTTTTAGTTAACCAATTTTTAAAGGACAGAAAATGATAAGTTCTCTTTTTTTAAGTATCACTAAGTTCATATGGTTACTTGCCAAACTTGTGCAATGATAATGAATATGAAAAGGTCATTTTTTTTTTACATTTACGCCTAAAAATTTTAGCTTACTTAAGCCTAATGTTAAGACTACGTGTTATTTTATCTTAATTCAGTTGCCCCGTGCACCAATACAATACTGACCTTTTTCATTTCTTTACTGAATATCATAAAATTGTACTTTTATACAAGAAATGCGCCCAGTGGAAGTAACCATAACTAAAATATCGTTTCATGCCTTACGTCCAATTTATTCATTTACTGGCTTTAATTACACTGCAGTATTCACCAATAAAGACAAGATCCATCTCTTTGTTTTGAGGCTTTTGTCAGTCTTGATGAGTCTGATGAGGAGTTAACTAGTGTTGAAGTTGACATAATATGGAAATTCAACTCCAACTAAAGCAGGGGATGTACGTAATGAATTCTTCAGAATGAAATACGCCCCACAAATCAAAATCATTCTCTGGGGAAGTTAAACTGTGCGGATTCAAGTCTTCTGCTTCCTATCCAATCTATTCTCTATCAGAAGATAAATCTAGTGCTTCACTTCTTAAGTCCAATAGGGAGCAATTGGAAACTGAGATACCGTCGTTTCACCACCAAATGGTTTCCTAATTCCCAGATTTCCAAGGATATTTGTTAGACCATTGACGATTTAACTGTATCTCCCGAAGAGGGTGACTTTGAAAATGACGAGTTTGAATTCGAAGCATCCTCTAATAAATTAAACCTGGAAAATGATTGTTAGAAATAAATATTCATAAAGATTGAAGAGTGTTAAAGATTAAAAGACTGTTTAGCGTAGGTAGTGTTAATTAATTAATTTTTGAGTTAATATTTCATGACTTTTTAGTTGTTTATATAATAAGAGAGTTAAAAGCAGACGATTATTGGAAGTTGTGTTTATAATTCATTGATGCTGAGGCTATCGAACGTCGCGTGACATTTCGAGGATTAAGTGATAAATTTATAAATAGTGCGAGACGAGCGGGAACACCAGACAGATAGATCAGACCTAAAGTAAAGTCACGGGAAGTAGAAGTTCGGCCAAGGGAAGTTGAACGTAAAGTTAACTGCCGTAGGAGTGAAAGGCCTAACGATTAATATGTTAAGGTAAAACTGACTGTTTTAAAATGAGATAATAAGTATAGTTTATTCCGTCAAAACGACCTCTAAATTAACTGAACTTTGACAAAAGGAACAGACGATTACTGTGTTACGTCTCTGTTCGTTAGTTAATTTTCCGTAAAAACTATTTCCGAAGAACTTTAGCAATACAAGTCCTTTCTTAAATAAAACTGGTTTATTCTTTCTGAATACAACTTTGCAATACACTTAGTTTCCACAGCCGCGCTATAACAAAC
>NW_013671986.1:18959-23448 GCF_000517525.1 Limulus polyphemus | reverse complement strand
ATTTCATTTAATAAATGTTTTGTTTTGAGATACAAGTTGTTCGAGTTTTTTCATCTAAAAATAGGCGCCATTAATTTCTTGACGACCTAATATATATATACAAACAAAAAATGACAACAAAGTTATGACTGCTTTTATATCTACTGTACATTTCGCTTAAGAATTTATGCTGTAGGCCTAAATGTAATACAACTTTGTCCATCCTGACGGTAGGTTAATAATAAACAATGAAGGGTGTGTTCGACCATTTATACCTTTATAGGCTTACCTCATCAAAACCAAAAACTCTTAAAAATTAAATTTAGGTAAATTTAATGTATATATTTAATGATTGTAAAATATACTGTTACAACAGCGGAGGTCACGTGACGCTAGTAACACGTCATGCGCTTTTCGAACGTTAACGCCCTTTCCTGAAATCTCTAGAGGCTACTGGATGTGCGGTGGTCTTGTATATATATATAGACTGGTAAGAGCTGACGGCGAGTAGGTAATGTGTAATTGACAGTTGAGTCGAGCACGTGAGACATTCATTGTGAATTATAGCCTTTGTTATAGCGCGACTGTGGAAATTAAGTGTATCGCAAAATTGTATTCAGAAAGAATAAACCAGTTTTATTTAAGAAAGGACTTGTATTGCTAAAGTTCTTCGGAAAGAGTTTTTACGGAAAATTAACTAACGACCAGAGACGTAACAATGCCATAATAGCAACAAGCGTAAATGAAGAATATACGGAAAGAATTACTAGGTCTATAGACTTAGAATATATTCAGATAATAGTTTCCGTAGATAAGTGTTCGCAGAACTAAAAAGCTTCGACCCATTACAAGCTTTTTTCTTCTTCTTATAGCACACATTAGATAATTGACGCTTGTAAAGGTTGTTCTTCTTGTTTTGATAGGCCTATCATAATTTCCTTCTTTTCTTATCAGCATTAACTTTAAAACGTTGCATGTTATTTTCCCAGGCAGTGCCTCATTACTTACATAATTTCCCTTGCTTTATTGCTTAAATTAACTTTGGTATGAAATGTATTAAGTGTAAAGCAAACATTTGGAGTGTTTTTCATCGCGTCTGCTGCGCATTACACTGTGAGCTGGCCTCAGAAACTTTTCCCATCTACAATTCGAACCGGAGTTTTTGTTGGTTTTTTATATTTTTATCTCCTAGATGTTTCTCGTATTCCTATCCTACTATTCTATAAATAAAATAATTTGTAATATTGATTTTATATCAATAAACTCTCTAAAAACCATTTTCACCGAATATTAACATCGATAAAAAAATTTCGACCTACGATATTTCAACGAAATAAACACCCAACTTCAGATGACTCAACTTGCTGAAAGAGATTTTTACAAAAGGAAATCCTGTTATCGAATAAAAAAATGTGACATCCACGATATCCCATGAAACGATCAGTTCAGTGTGATAAAAATCGATTCTCTATACTAACTGAAAGTACGAGGGTTTTTTTTTCTTTTCTTTTAATGGAGCATGCAGCAAGAAAGTAGTGTCTATAATCTATACAATTTATGTCATTAACCAGTCAGAAACACTGCACACCCATGTTGTTAAGGAAAATCAAAATCCCCTAATGATTTTTAGGAATGCATAACACGGTCAAAAATCATTCACAATACTAGCGTTAAGACTAACGGAAGTTAGAAGCAGGTGATGGTCTACTTCCGATTATCGAAAGCATGGGTATTAGGGCTCTCGTTTTTATATTATCTTTTATATTTATTTAACGAAGTAGAAACTGGAACCATCATAACTGCTGTTATACTAAATCATACTCATAGAGTGATTTCAGTCTCTGAGCTAACTCCAGACAGAGAAGGCTGGTGTAACTGTTTCATCGTGGTTTTGGGGAAGTATATTCTTATAGATATTTAAAAAGTTACAAAAACCTATGAATAAAAATTTTTATCGTCATACACACCTGGTTAATATTCACTTTAGTCAGATCGAGCTGTGCCCATGGTGGATCAGCAGTTAGTCTGAAGGCTTATAACATAAAAGACCGAATTTTGATAACCTAGGTGTGCACAAAACAGTTAGCCCTTTGTGTAACTTTGCGCCTAACAACGGACAAACCAAACATATCGCGTTGTATCTTACATAATTAATAGTATTGTTTTTACATTACGTGTTTTAACCTTTACTACAGTTAAATTTCAAAGTGTAAAATAAAAAGTATATTTAAGTTATTCTATAGACAGTTCAATATAATGTATAATCAATTGTTCATAGATTTCGTTTTCTAATCTCAGCTGTGTAATAAATAATTTTCTCGCTTGTTCAGAGATGGCAGCAGTAGCAAACGTATAATAAGTTCGACTAGATGCTTTCCAAACCTAAATTTATTTTAGTGACACCCCTCCTGAAGAAAATAATTAAATAAATATTCTTTCTAGTCCACTTAAATGTCAGTTTTAGGTGTCCTGAGATCCTGAAATTACTATTTAGTATAAGATAACGTTCTTTATTTAATGCAATCTTTAATGACCTAGCCACGAATGAAATATTAAAAACTGATGTAACAAGAACAGTGTTTGCTTTAAAGCAAAGCCACACTGGGCTATCTACTGTGTCCACTGCGGGAAATCGAACCATTTTAGCGTTGTAAGTGCGAAAACTTACCGCTGTCTCATCGGGGGACGACAAGAACAGAAAATATATGAATATACTTTGTTTTATATGTGGTTTGGCAAATTATTTTGAATTATTTGGTGCAAATAATACGAGGTTCAGCTCGTGAAACGATAATAGATTAGTTCACTTTTTTCTATAACTTTTTTACAAGCTATATTCACTTCGACACAAGTTGTAGGCCTAAGTTCACATACAATGTTTCAAATGAACGCTAATAGTACTACGACTAACGAACAAATAAATTTTTTTGTACAATTTCACGGCTAATCGATACCGAATATACGTGATAACTCTCACTGAATAATTTTTCTGACACTGAACTCTGGTACTAAATACTTTACTGAAATCATATTATCTTTGCTAACTAATCACTTGGGTTTATAAATAACAAACTGAAGTACACGTGTGAGGGTGGATTCTATAATAAATAACAACATTAATGATGAGGCAATGAGGGATTTAAATACAAGTATCATGTCACTCACCTCTGATGATGATAGATATCCACGTCTAACGTAATTTTAAAATAATTATCTGGTGAAAGTAACTCAAAGTCCAGTTCACTTAGCAATTAAAAAAATAGTTTATTTCCTCTTTTAACGTTTCTACCAGCTTGAACACTTGTACACTGTCGTAAAGCCACCCAGTGGCATGTCTGTAGATTTATAACGTTAGAAACTGGGTTTCGATACCTGTGGTGGGCAGAGCACAGATATACCATTGTGTAGCTTTGTTCTTAGCTACAAACAAACAAATACTGTCGTAAGTTGTCTTATTCATTATTACTTCACCAAAAGTTTTGTATAAGCTTTAAGAACTCAATATATATATATACATAATTAAAACATGGTATACACTATGCGATGGTCAGAGTGACTTTGTATTAAGAGGTAGCGACTAAAGTAATGGCGGTAGGGGTGCTTTCTGTTACCTGCTTTCAAAACCCAGCTCTTAATGTTCTTCCACAGTGTTTCACGTTATTAATTAATTGACGGTCATTGGCTGCAGAAGTGTCTTACCAGTCGAAGTTGTAAGGTCAAAGTAGGAAGTGGGTATAACTCAAGAAACGGCTCTTCATATCAGCCATATGATGGCTGTTGGAGTAGAAACTTAATCTGAATTTATGTATTATTGCAATAGTGGCGCCCTTTTTTTCATTGCATTCATCCAAAGAGAGTTCTGGCGCACTCTCTGAGACATATAAGACGTTTGTGTGCCCTCCCCCATACTGTGTGTATGTTGTGTTATAGAATATTTAATAAAGTTCTTTTAGGTATAAGGACGTGGCGCCATCTATGAATGTAGATGTTTTGATTTGTTTTTAAATTCGCGCAAAGCTGCAAGAGGGCTATCTGCGTTATGGATGTAGTTAACGTTGACTTACATCAGAAATAATAAATGCTCAATAACAGCAATAATGTGGGTGGAGAGGTTGTAAACCTCCATTAACCTCCTTGTTCCAAACTATCATCCCACAAAGTTTGGTTGAGATTGGCCCAGCGATCTAGGAGGAGTTACATAACGGACAGAAAACACGAATTTCTGTGCTATATTGTTACGTCTCTGTTCGTTTGTTAATTTCCCGTAGAAATTCTTTCCGAGAAACCTCAGCGATACAAGTCCTTTCTTAAATAAAACTAGTTTATTCTTTCTCAATACAACTTTGCAATACACTTAATTTCCACACTTAAACACACGCTATAATTCTCAACCAACGATTCATGCACATTAATTACTACCGCGCTTGACTCAATTGTCCGTCTATATCTTCAAGCTTTCTGTCTGCTATTTAATTCCGATTAATAATTTCGCTTTATCTGGGGCACTTAT
>NW_013671986.1:17223-18938 GCF_000517525.1 Limulus polyphemus | reverse complement strand
ATTACGTGTTACTAGCGTCACGTGATTTCCGCTGTTGTAACAATATATATATGTATTCATGTCTAGATATTAGTAGAAGAAGGTTCTCGATTGTTACACCGTCATTATTAGCAACTCCCTCTTCCAAACAACTAAATTATAACATTGAAAATATAGCTTAAAACAATACATCAGAAGTATATTTTCATATCTGGAAAGTTTTAAGAATTATAAGTCTAAACACAGTACAAAGAATTCAGATTTGATCATTAAAAATATCTTTTTTAAAACAGTATAATGTAAAACGTTCTTATTAATTAAGGATTCTTGATGAATGACTTTCTTTAATGAAAATCAGATAACACTAGTTTTTGTATATAAGATTCTATTTTGATTTTAAGACTTTCAGTACGTCCTCCACAGCATCAGCAACCAGCATCGTGAAGATTCTCCTGGCTTTAATTTTTGTGGGCTTTCTCATCCCTATGCTTTGAAGAAACAGCGTAGTCAGAACAGAATATTTCAGAATGAATACAAACTATCAGGCTTTATTACGTGAAAAATAAAAACAAACGTGTACAATTAGAGCTTAACAAATACAACCAAGAGTCAATCAGTAGACAAACACTCGTCACTTGTAGTTAATGTGTCAGTAGACAAACATCAGTTGCATTCCAACAACCACACAACAGTTATTTAGAAGTTGTTTGCACAGAATACACACACCTTTTTTGTGAGAAACCTTTTATGTACCAAGAAATTGTTAGACGTACCTTTACCAGTGTCACAGAATCTCAAAAAAAAAAGACAACACTGGTAGTGAAACAAACATGATCAAACATACCAATCGCAAACTTAAAATCTTTGTAGTATCTATAAGAACATTTCACGTGTTCTGGAAAATCTTAAGTAAGCAATACAGGAACAAACACATGTTGACGTTCAGTGGAACAAACAGTATTAATCACTTAACTCTGTTGTCTAGTAACACGTGCCTCAAGAAATTAGGTTTATAAGCTTGAGTGATAAACAACAGTTTAATCAACTTTTATGTGCACTAGCTGAATACACTACAAGAATATATAATTGAAAAATTGATAGCACAAACTATGTTTGTAATAATAATTTCAGATAGTTCACAAGTGTATGAAACTCTTTATTGTTTAAGAGGTATCTACTTAATTATGTAACATAATTAAAGTCGTTTAAGCTTTTATTGACACAACTCATGCAAAAATTATAAAATTAACTTACCATCCAACATTTCTTTTGACGCAATGAATGATTTAAATACAAGTATTATGTCATTCACCTCTGATGATGATGGATATCCATGTCTGGTGTCCAAAGTTGAATTTGTTTATGTCTCCTGACATAATACTTTTTTTTGTACGGAAGCGAAACTGTTGCATGGTCATTTAGTAATATATATAAAGTTCTTGATCACGTCTTGCTTTCAGACAAAATTTTATACTCAATCAATAAACGTAATGTTCTAAACAAAAACTGTTACAAGAACTTTATACATGAAATTCTTGTTTAATAAATTTGAAGAGAAACAAAACATATGTAGTGAAATACATGAAGTCTGTGCGTATATGAAGATAATTATTTAACTTTGATTCATAATCTGCAGAGAATTTGGTTAGAAAGAAAACACTAATAATATTGTTACGTCTCTGGTCGTTTGTTAATTACTCGTAAAAATTCTTTCCGAAGAACTTCAGCGATACAAG
>NW_013671986.1:13253-17213 GCF_000517525.1 Limulus polyphemus | reverse complement strand
ACAGTCACTCTCATTTAAACACACGCTATAATTCACAACGATTTACACACTTTCATTACGGCTTGACTCTATTATCTGTCTCTATCTCCCTGGCTGCCATTCAATTATCTACGTATGATGTCACTTCTCGACGGTCTTATATATATATATATAAAATAGAGGGCGTCTCGAGCCTTCAGGAACCTTCTAGATACTCATTACGTGTTACCAGAGTCACGTGACTTCCGCTGTCGTAACAATATTGTATCGTTGTTCACTCGTTGGTGAGTTATTTTAAAATAATAATCTGGTGAAAGTAACTCCAAGTCCAATTCACGTAGCAATTACAAAATAGTTTATTTACTCTTTTTAACATCTCAACAAGCTTGAATACTTGTACACTGTCATAAAGTGTTGTAGGCCTATGTTAAAAATGATGTTTTAAACTTCCAATCGATACCAAGACTTACGTAAAATCAACTTACTTGTACAAAGTAACTCGTTAAACGTGATTGGAAACACAGATTTAAATATTACACGAAAACACATTGACTGATTCAACTCTGTCGTTTTGAAATAACTCTACATTTTACCTCCTTGACTATATTTCAATCCACCCTACTTGAAACAACAATCCTGTATTTATAACCTATTTTGTAATGTACGAGAAAAGTTTGACGTGAACTTAGATCTTTCTACGTATTATAGAATTATCTTAACATCATGTGCCATCTAACTAACATACAAGCTGCAATATTAAAAACATAGTTCACAACACTGTCCCTTTCCTGAATTGTAAAGTCCCCTGAAGAATCCTAATACAAAAAACTACTCTCAATTGTTCATTTACCCAGTCTTTTTTTGATTGCTTTCTCTTCTAAGGCACATGCATATGGATGGTGTCTTGCACTTTATTTTCATTGGCCATCCTGTCACTGGGTAAGTTCTTCCTAGGTAGGTAGTCGGGTGAATCCAATGGCACCTCTAGTCTTGGTGATCCTTTGAAATTAGTCTCTACAGGAACTCTGGGCTCCTCCACAGATTGAGTTTCCACTAAAAGTTCTTTTTAGAGCTATCCAGTTAGTTGTTCTCTCACTGATGTATTTTCAAAGATTATCACAACGGATGACCTACAGAAATCTTTAAAATCTACATAGAAACACATAACTTATGAGAAGCAAACAACGGAGTCCAGTTGTTTAGAAATCCTTGCATTTTCATTCAGAAAGTATCGCATGAAAATAACGAAGTAACAAGAGAAAAGGCTACTTCCGGATTAATTTTCTATTGAATACAATACTCTATAATGGTTTACAATGATTGGACATAAAATGAGTGATTTTTGCACTCTGGGTGACCCCAGTGGGTCAGCAGAAAGTTCAAGAACTTACAACTCTAAAATGCAGGGTTCTATTCCCCAACGGTGGACATAACTTAAATAACTCATTGCGTAGGTTTGAGCTAAAAACAGACACGCACTCTGGATCGTGAAAGGATGAAAGTTCGTGAGATTTACAATCAATGCACGAGACTTGGTATATATGACTATCTATTCTTGATCAAAGTGACTAACTAGCTATAATGTGTCCCACGTTGTAAGATATAATGAATATAATCATTAGAAATTTTACATGATTTATGTCAATCAAAGTAGCTATAAGAAAGGTAAGTTTCAGTTTATAAGCAGACTTTTTTTTTAGGTCTAAACATTGCTTCTGTGCTTGTTTTTTGTATCTGGAGTATCTCCTGCGTCCACCAATGGTAATTGAGCCCCGAATTTTAGCATTGTAAGTCTGTAAACTTACTGCTGTCTCATTTCTGTTTATATTATCTACCGGTAATGTTAAGTTCTATTTATTGTATAACATTTAGCGTGATATCCGTTGTATTGTATATTGTTACGACAGCGGAAGTCACGTGACGCTGATGGCGCGTTTGGCGTTAGTAGCGTGCATAAAATGATCTGGGAGGCCCGAGTGCATTCGAGATACCCCCTTCTTTGGTATATAAGCCTGACAGAGAGGCCAGCGATGGGGGAGATAATTAAAGAAGGGAACAGTAGTGACGGTAAGTAAAATGTGTGAATCACTGTGATTAATAGCGTGTATTATAAAAGTAGTGAAGTTTAAAGTGACGAGAAACGTACTGACTGTGGAATTACTGTGTACTAAAAGTCTTTATCGAGGTAGAATAAACTGATTTAACCAAAAAAGGACTTGTGTCGCTGAAGTTTCTCGAAAAAAATTTCTACTGGAAATTAACAAACAAGCAGATACATAACAATATGATCCCTGGCCGAGGTAACTGTTCTTGCAGCAAGCACCTAACATATTTAATTTTTAAATTTTAGTACTATTTGAATATCTCTCTGCAGGGTTCCAATTCTCTATTGTATTCCATGTAAAATATTCTTCTGTATAATATATCCAATAAAAATTAAGAAAAATGTATTTACAATTATTCTTATGTGTACTAAATTATTTACTTACGAAACTTGATACATTTTTGAATATTTCAGAAACGACTTAAAGTTATTTAGTAATTCCGAAGATTTTGTGATCGAATGTTTGAAGTTATGGTTAAGCAAAATATAATTTAAAAACTCTAAGAGTCAAACTTATCTCAGTTCCCGACTACTATTATACGCCAGCAAGGGATTCATAATGGAAAAAACGAAGTCTAATGATAAAGATGAAGACCGTTGACAAAACACAAAATTCGTATTTCAATATAAAGATCAACTACCCTAAACTTATACGTTCATGGCTTGTGTATAAGTATACGTGTAGTGAATATAAGGTCACGTACATTGGCAAAACAAAAACTAGAGTCTGTGAACATTTAGGAATATGAAACAGAATCGACAGTCCTTTACTTAAACCCAGTCACTCATCCATTCGTTCATGTGTTGAATCCATAGGTCACAAGATGTCATATAACGATTTCTCTATCATTGCTACATAAACTCAGTCACTCATCCATTCGTTCATGTGTTGAATCCATAGGTCACAAGATGTCATATAACGATTTCTCTATCATTGCTACATAAACCCAGTCACTCATCCATTCGTTCATGTGTTGAATCCATAGGTCACAAGATGTCATATAACGATTTCTCTATCATTGCTACATAAACCCAGTCACTCATCCATTCGTTCATGTGTTGAATCCATAGGTCACAAGATGTCATATAACGATTTCTCTATCATTGCTACATAAACCCAATCACTCATTCATTCGTTCATGTGTTGAATTCATAGGTCACAAGATGTCATATAACGATTTCTCTATCATTGCTACATAAACCCAGTCACTCATTCATTCGTTCATGTGTTGAATCCACAGGTCACAAGATGTCATATAACGATTTCTCTATCATTGCTACAGGATCTTCAGACCTTGAACTCTAAATAAAGAAAGTTTACTCGTGGCTAAAGACCGCCCTACTCTTAACGACTTACAAACCTCTTTAGACCCAACATTATTCTAAATTTACACATTTAAAACTCAACTGTTTCGCAATATAATCTATAACACTTTTTTATACCTTTCCCTTTACTTTTTTACTTAATAACTAAGTAACTAGTGATTAATGATACTATAGTTGTAGTTAATAAATATCTTTGTAACACTATCTTCAGATTTCACTGTATGTTCGAACCTTGTAAATAAAATGTTTTCATCTTTATTATTAAACATCATTATACATCACTGAAATGTTTGTTTGTTTTGAATTTCGCGCAAAGGTACACGAGGGCTATCTGCGCTAGCCGTCCCTAATTTAGCAGTGTAAGACTAGAGGGAAGGCAGCTAGTCATCACCATCCACCGCCAACTCATGGGCTACTCTTTTACCAACGAATTGCCCGTCACTTTAAAACGCCCCCACGGCTGAAAGGGCGAGCATGATTGGTGAGATGGAGATTCGAACCCGCGACCCGCAGATTGCGAGCACAGCATCCTAGCCACCTGGCCATGCCGG
>NW_013671986.1:11925-13207 GCF_000517525.1 Limulus polyphemus | reverse complement strand
GATATCGATACTCGTTGTGGCAGATAGACCATTGTGTAGCTTAACAACAAACAAACGATACTGAATCTCCAAACTTTAAAATTATTTTGGTTAAAGCTATCTATTATGGTTTCTGTTAGCCTAACTAAATGATCCGTTGTTTGCCGAAATGTTTTGAAACCATTTTGAACTTCAGATAATTTTGATGTGATCTCAAAAAATTTGAGATCCTACTGCTAATTATTCTCTCTAGAATTTTGCCTAAACAGCTAGTTAAATAATGATAAATCTGTCTATAATTGTATGGCTTATTAGCAGGTTTACTTTCCTTCAAGAATGTAAGTACATTTGCTTACTTCCAAGAGGCGAGGATATATCCCGAATTTAGGGATAAATTAAATAATGTAGTTAGGTGATCAATTTCAGATTACCTTTCTTTAATAGAATAGCTTGGATTCCGTCTTCACCTGGCAGAAATGAATGGCTGGACAGAAGAGCAGAAAGCAGTGTACTTGGCAACGAGCCTGAATGGACAACCACTGGAAATACTTGGCCAGTTATCAGTATACGACAGGCACAACTACAGAGCACTGGTAGCTGCTCTAGAACTCAGGTATGGAACTCAAAATCAGTCTAAAGTCTACAGGGCTACGTTTAGGAGTAGAGTCCGTGCTAAAGAGGAGAGCATGCAAGAGCTGGCACAGGATTAGTAAAGTAAAGCACACAGGACCTACCCAACTGTACCACCCGATGTCCTCAAGTTGTTCCTGATGGATCAGTTTGTGGACGCATTAGACAGTCCACAACTGAAGAAACAAGTAAAGCAAGCACACCCCTCTACTATGCAGGATGCAATGGCCAGAAAAGGGCAGCTTTCAGAAACGTTTGAGGGACTTTACCGGCACTGTAACAAACCTGTGCACAATAAAGCTCAATGCTGGAAACTTCAACACAGGGAAGATGCCACGGCAGGAAAGGCTGCTACCCAGAAAGGTTGTTGGAACTGTGGAGAGAAAGGACATATGAGGAGCCAGTGTAAGAAGAATACTACCAATAAGTCAGCTTCGAGAAACCAGTAGTGGTTGGTGCTGAGGGACGCCCACCAACCCCCATTGTGAAAGTCCCAACAGCTAAGTGTAAAATGGCAAGCACACATAGTGTCTACGTGACAGGAAAGCTGGATGGCCAAAAGTGCAACTTTGTCATAGATTCTGCATCTCAGCAAACCCTTGTGAGTATCAGGGTGCTAGATCACAAAGGAGTACCAGATGCTGTACAGAAGATCTGTGGTGTGACAGGACAC
>NW_013671986.1:10326-11640 GCF_000517525.1 Limulus polyphemus | reverse complement strand
CCCATCCAGGCCAGCGGACGTGAAGATTGGAAGGTCACTTGTGGCAGGTCATCAAGTAATACCCATAACAGTGGCTAATTTCTCTAAATGTGAGTGGACACTTAAGGAAAGGGCATTGTTGGGTGTGTGCCAGGAGGTAGAACCAGTCAATATTAAGGCAAGAAATATAACCATAAAGAAATGACATCCTCTACCACAACATTTAACTGACCTCTATAAGAAGAGCATAGTCCATTTGGCATCATCACAGGCTCTTCAGATAAAAGAACTTTTGGCGAATTATACATACGTCTTTTCAAAAGGAGATCATAACCTCTGCTGCACAGACCTTGTGGAGCACAGAATAAACACAGACAATCACTGTCCAATAAAGATCCCTCCAAGGAGAATAGCTCTCTGGAAAAGCGACAAGAGATGGAGAAGGTCATGGATGGCCTAATTAAGGAATGGATAGTCGAGAAATCAGATAGTCCCTGGTCAGCTCCCGTCGTGTTAGTCCAGATGAAGGATGGGACCGACCGTTCCTGTGTGGACTTCATGGCTCTTAACAGTATAACTAAAAAGGACTCATACCCACTGCCAAGAATTTATGATACTCGCGATGCCCTAAGTGGAGCCAGGTGGAAAGAGAACTGGAAGGCCTACAATGGAGGATAGCCCTAGTGTACCTAGATGATGTCATAGTGTTTGCAACAAAGTTTGATGAGGAAATGTCCCAGCTAGAGGAAGTATTCAAGCATTTGAAAGCAGCAAACCTCAAACTCCATCCCAAGAAATGCCACTTGTTCCAGAAAGAGGTGCTTTACTTTGGTCACATTGTAAGTGAGCATGGTGTGTGAACTGATCCTCACAAGATGAAAGCAGTGCATGATTGGCCAACACCAGACAATGTGGGAGAGTTAAGAAGTTTTGGGACTCTATACCTATTACCGGAAGTTCATGAAGGACTTTGCAACTATAGTTGCTCCACTACATGATTTAACAAAAAAAGCCAGCCGTTCGAATGGACAGTTTCTTGCCATCATACTTTGAAGACATTGAATGAAAAATTGGCCTCAGCTTCACTTTTAAATCTTCCAATTCCATCACTGCCGTACATACTGGATTGTGATGCTAGTAATGTCGGAATTGGAGGAGTGTTGTCTCAGAAAGTGAGCGAAAACGAACATGTAGTGGCATACTTCATTAGGGTCCTGAGTAGACCAGAGAGGAACTACTGTATAACATGGAGGGAACTCCTTGCTATAGTAAAAAGTCTGACATATTTCCATTCTTACCTATGTGTAGCCAGGTTTACCATCAGGACAGATCATG
>NW_013671986.1:0-10116 GCF_000517525.1 Limulus polyphemus | reverse complement strand
GGAGAAGGTGTCTAGCTTAAGCCCTGGGACAAAGGACTATTGGGACCAGTTGAAGCTTGAAGATGGTATTTTTCTCCGGAGATGGGAAAGTGACGACCTGGCAAACAGTTATGCCGAGGAAGTTACGGGAAGTTGTGCTGCGTCAATCCCATGATAGTTTAACAGGAGGACATCTCGGAGTTAAGAAAACATTGAGTCACCTACGCCAGAGATTTTACTGGATATGTATGAGGCAAGATGTGGAAGAATGGTGCAGAATATGCTGTACATGTTGTGCTAAAAGGGGACCCAAGCACAAGGGACGTGCTCCAATGAAGTTATATCAAGTTGGTGCACCAATGGAAAGAGTAGCCATTGACATTGCTGGTCCTCTGTCCCAAACTCTTGCAGGAAACAAGTACATTTGTGTGGTGATGGATTATTTCACCAAGTGGCCTGAGACATATGCAATACCAAATCAGGAAGCTACAACTGTAGCTTCGGCTATTAGTGATTTCTTCTTCAGGTTTGGCATGCCATATGAACTGCATTCGGATCAAGACCATAACTTTGAATCAGCTGTGTTCCAAGAATGCTGCAAGTTGTTTGGCATACGAAAGACCAGGACAACGCCACTTCACCTACAGTCTGATGGGATGGTAGAAAAGTACAATTGGACACCGGGACAGGAATTGGCAGAGTTTTGTAATAGTCGCCAAGATGACTGGGATGTTTTACTCCTTCCACTGTTGATGGCCTATTGAACAACAGAGCATGAAGTCATTGGATACACTCCAGCAAAGCTGATGTTTGGTCGGGAACTTCGGTTGCCAGTGGATCTGTTAACAGGACGCCCACCTTATGAAGAGCTGCCTGAGAATGTGTCAGAGTTTGTGAAAGTGTTATCGGAAAGGATGGATGATATCCACCATCAAGTGCGTTCGAGCTTGAAAACGTCTGCTGATTCCATGAAGCTATGTTATGATAAGAAATCAACTGAAGTCAGCTTTGTACCAGGAGTCAAGGTGTGGTTGTATAATCCCAAGAAGACCAAAGGGAAGTCTCCTAAGTTGTCTTCTCCATGGGAAGGCCCATATGATATAGTGGTTCGTCTCTCAGACGTGACTTTCCGAAAAAATGTGGTCGGCGAGGTAAGCCAAAGGTGGCCCATGCCAACAGGCTTTGGCATTATCACGGTCCAGGACATTTCAGTTGGAACAAAAGGAACAACGGAACAAATGCTGCTGCTGAAGACTTGTCACCTGAAAAAGCCACTGTCGAAGAAGAAACTCTACTCGGTTTTGAGAAGGTAAACAGTGAAGTTACTACCATTGATTTGACTGCTACCGATAATGAGACATATTCTGATGGAGCAGACGAACCCCACGTGAAGCAGAAGCCAATGAGACTGAGACCAATACGAAAGAAGATTCGTCCTGTAAACTTAAGAGACTTTGTTGTATTTTAATTTTGTGTTTGTAAATTCTATACATTTAATTAAGTTATTGTTAATGATCTATTGATTTAATTTAAGTGGCTATTGTTCGGGACGAACAATACTAAAGAAGGGGCAGTGTTACGACAGCGGAAGTCGCGTGACGCTGGGAGCATGCGCGCTGGAGTTTCGAGAATTATCGGGGAACCCCGCGAATGTCCGAGTATTTGCTATACGCCTCTTTTTTTAGTATATAAGCCTGGCGAGAAAAACCAGCGCAATGGCAGAGATAGATAGAGTGATGAGATAGATAATTAAGTCAAGCGAACAGTAGGCACCGGAAGTAAAGTGTGTGAATCACTTTGATTTATAGCGTGTGTTATAAAGGTTGTTAAGTTTAAAGTGACTGTGGAAATTCTGTTTATTGCAAAAAGTTTGTATCGAGAAAGAATAAACTAGTTTTAATCAAGAAGGTACTTGTATTGCTGAAGTTCCTCGGAAAGGATTTATAACGGAAATTAACAAACAAGCAGATACGCAACAGTAGTTTCTATCTCTATCTGTGTGGCAGATAGAGTAGATTTGTATAATAATGCTATACCCCTTTTGGGGTCGTTTTTGTTTAGACTATGTGAGCTTATGGTATTACAACCTGGAAATTTAAATGAATTATTTTTATATTGCAAAGTTTCTGTTATAACTATGATATCGGGATTTATTTGTATTATTAAATTTTCGATCTCTTGTCTCTTGATAGCAAGACCACACTGGATGTTAATGTGTCGGATTGCGAATGGTTATTTTAGAAATGCGCCAATGAATTTTTGCACAATGTAGGGTATTATTGGTATTGTGTATGTTTTTGCTATGTTAATAATTAGTGTGATGCAATCTTGTTTGTTTTCCGGTTTTTAATATTGTGTGATGAAGTCTTTAAATATATTTTTAATAGCCTCCATTATTTGACTATTTCCTGTTGTGTTGTTATTGGTATTTTGAGTTTCAGTTACTTTTTCTTGGTGTTGATTTGTCTGTTACTTATTTCGCTTAACTGTTTTATTTTGCTGTGTGGAGTTTAGTCTATGTTTGTTTTTTAACAACATTTGCATATGTTGTTGTAGTTGTATGACTGGTGTAGGAAGTAGTGGTTTTCAAATTTGTTTATTATTATGGCTTGTTCAGCATCGGGTTTTAGTTCGTTGAACGACCTGGGAGGGTTAAATTCGATTCAACCTCTCCTTAATTATTGTTTATAACTGTCAAATGCTGCTGTTAAAATTCGTTGCATCAGGTTCGTATTTACACTACGCATACAACTAAAGATTGATTTTTCTTAGACTTTTCAGGGCCTAAAATTTTATTTTTTTACACCTATATGATGTCAAAAAACCATTTATTACATATATAAAATGAACGTCTGATCAACTCGTTAACAGAAAACCTCTTTATTTTAAAAAATGGCGCACAATAGTCATGTGACCGCCCTCCTTTAGCGTCACTGAGTGCAATCACGTCTTTGTTAGCAGTAGAACCGGCGACAGTGGTATCAATTTGTGTGATATCTTGAAAATGGCGATTGTTAAAGGAATTTTTGACGAAAATACGCGAAATTTAATTAAATCCGCTAAAGTACTCGTAGTTGGTGCTGGAGGTATTGGATGTGAACTTCTGAAGAACTTACTACTTAGTGGTTTTGAAAACATAGACGTTATTGATTTAGATACTATTGACGTTAGTAATCTTAATAGACAGTTCTTGTTCCAGAAACAACACGTGGGAAAATCTAAAGCTGAAGTTTCGAAGGATAGCGCCCAGAAATTCAACCCTAAGGCCAAAATCACAGCTCATCATGATAACATAATGAAACCTGATTACAGTCTAGATTTTTTCAAAGAATTTTCAATAGTTATGAATGCTCTTGACAATAGAGCTGCCAGAAGCCATGTTAACAGAATGTGCCTTGCTGCAGATGTTCCTTTGGTAGAAAGTGGAACAGCCGGTTACCTGGGGCAAGTAACAGTGATTATTAAAGGTCAGACAGAGTGCTATGAGTGCCAGCCTAAACCACGACAAAAATCTTTTCCTGGTTGTACAATAAGGAATACTCCATCAGAACCTATTCATTGTATTGTTTGGGCTAAGCACCTCTTCAATCAACTGTTCGGAGAAGCTGATCCAGATGAAGATGTATCACCGGATATGGCAGACCCCGAACTTGGAGGGGAAGCAGGACAAGTGGCTTTAAACTTTGATGCAGGTATAGATGGCAACATTCAACGGGTGTCAACAAGGGGATGGGCCGAGTCTTCAGGATACAATCCTGTCAAGATTTTTAACAAGCTTTTCCGTGATGATATTAAGTATCTCTTATCTATGGATAAGTTATGGCAGAAACGTAAACCGCCACAGCCCCTTGACTGGGGAGAGCTTCCCGACTCTGTGGCCTGTAGCAGTAATAGCCGATCAGCAGCCATTAGAGAACAGGAAATTTGGAGTCTGAAAAAGTGTTCAGTGGTATTTGAAAATACAATACATAGCCTGAAGAAAAAGTTAGAAACATTATCTGGAGACCACTTGGTGTGGGATAAGGATGAGGAAGACTGCATAAACTTTGTAACAGCTTGTGCTAACATTAGGGCTTTTTGTTTTGGTATATCCCAGAAGAGCCAGTTTGATATAAAGTCAATGGCGGGAAATATCATCCCTGCAATAGCCACAACAAATGCAGTGATTGCAGGGCTTCTAGTACTTCAGGCATGGAAGATTTTAATGGGCCACAGTAGTGATTGCCGCACAGTATATCTCAATAAACAACCCAACCCCAAAAAGAAATTACTAGTTCCTTGCTTATTAGACAAACCAAACCCAAAATGTTATGTGTGCTCTTCCAAGCCAGAAGTGTCGGTTCAACTAAGCTGTAAGACCCTAACAGTAAAGACTTTGGAAGAACAAATCCTCAAAGAACAGTTGCACATGGTTGCGCCGGACGTGGAGATTGATGATGGAAAAGGAACAATCCTAATTTCTAGTGAAGAGGGGGAAACAGAAGAAAATAAGTATAAAGTGCTTGAAGAATTTGGAATTAAAAATGGATCTAGGTTGAAATGTGATGATTTCCTCCAAAACTTTGAAGTAGTTTTGAACATTATACATAAAGAACACCTAGAGGATGGAGTAGAGTTTGTTGTTATTGGAAATGCTGGAGAACCACTTCCTGAAGAAAACAGCACAGAACTACCTAAATATAAGGAAAAAGTTCAGCAGGTCCTAGAAGAAGTCACTGAAGATGATGACCTAGTTATTATTGAAGAGGAAGAAGTGGATGTTGAAAAGAAGCGCAAACATTCTTTGGATGAAGATCAAAGAGAGGAAGTAGTGAAAAAAATTCGTATCAGTTAAAAGTTTTTATATTTTAACAAATATGGTAACACTCGTGTTGTGGTACATCAACAATGCCCACTGGTTTATCAAATTATGCTACCTTTATTTTTCTGAAATAAATTTATAATTTAAGCATCTTTTAACGTTAAGATTTAAAATTAAACACATATGGAAATGAAATAATTTAATAAATTATACATCTTTTTAGTTGTGTAATGGTTTTGGTTATCTTTTGAGAATTCAATGAAAACAAAGCCAAAAATGTTGTTTTCTATCTAAAAATTCTGTTACTAAATTTAACTTTCAGTCAATGGATATGTGTTAAGGAGAAAATTATAATGTGAGTTTAATCCAAATGGGATTAATATAATATTTATTGGTACTAAGGTAAAACTGTTTGTATTTATCAAATTATGAGGCAGTTTGTCATTGAAAGAGTTACTGCACAAATTTATTACTGCAATGCACCAGTCAAGTGAAATTTCTTATTGATTATTTTAAACTCTGTAATATAGTATTAGGAATTCGGTTAAATTCATTATTTGATGAATATATACTGGGCAATTCAACTTTGATACAGTAAAGTGGGAAATATTAATATCTAAAGTTTCTAAAAAAATTCCCATCAATTGGAAAATAATCTACTTAAAATATGTTAACTACAGTGTATGGTTAAAGTTAAGTTATTTTGATTTCAGGTTTATGCTGAAGACTAGTGAACATCAAGTTGTGATTTCATATTACTTGCACTAATTCTGGTCATAAAATATTAAATGGTACTGAACTTGGTATCGAAACATTGAACTCTAGAAGCATAGAAAAGAACAAACAAATTCAAAGCATAAGAAAATATGTCTCAAATCTTGGGAAAAAGAGTGTGAGGGGATTAAGCGTATTTAACCCGCTATCGTTCATATTGTGAATCCTGCATGACGATATGATTGGAAAAACGTACATTTAGAATGTTGTAAATTATACCATGTTTCTGGTTGGATACATTTCTTATTAAATGTTGTATATACAAAAAACAAATCTGGAACGTGTAAACTGGTTGTGACATTCATGAAATCTGTGCTTTATATGTTGGTGTTTTTTGTTTTTTTCATGTTTTCACTACATATGTCATTCTTCCTACAGGTTTAATGCTTGCTAATTACTATATGTGTAACTACTGTAAGAATATTGAAGTAGAAAGACAATAAATTTTGTTTATTGTTACATAATTAATACTAGGTCCTGTGCTGTGTATCGAGGATGGTACATGTAGAAATCAAAATCTTGAATAAATGATTTTAATAAAGCTTGAGCATTTACCAAAAAATAACTTCAATGGTAAGGTATCGGATATCTCCAACGCTCAACAAAGTCAATCTTGATAAAGATAGTTTTTCAAGACATCAAATTAATGATCTTGGTTATGAGAGGTTAGACGCAACCTCTCTGTAACAGGTGAGGGAGGATGCTATACCACACTGCAGGAATACTAGTTGTGTTAGGGGGACATGAAGGGCTATTACCATCCAAAGAATAGAAAAACCTGATGGTAAAGAACCAGTTTTATGCATACACTTTGTGTTCTAAAAAGATACAGTACAATCTAACATCAGGCCACATGTTGCATTTTCACTTTAGGAAAATTCAAGAGTTTTCACTGATCTTCTGTAAGAACTTGTCACTCCCCTCCCCCTAATTAAATCTCATATGGTACCGCTGCTATATTGTTAAGGAAATGTTAACTTTTAGAAATGACCAATACATGTTAAAAGTGCAACACTTGACAACAGGAGTGTGATTTGTCTACCACCACTTTGAATTGAAGCACAAATTTCAGTAAAAAAAAAATACAATGTAACCATTAAGTACAGGTTTTGTGGTAGTAGTTACAAATGTACGGAAAAACCAAAATAACTGAAGTACAGATATGAGTACAGTAACAAGTTTTGGTAAAATTAAAAAAAAAGTAATTATTATTAAGTAGAAGACTACAGACTCAAATGTAAGGGTAACTTTAATCTAGGGCTAAATGGTGGTGAGGGCCAGAATAAACTAAATGAAGAAAAAAAATAAGATGTATTGTGTGGGAACAAGGTAAAGTAATTTTAATATTAGACTAAACTGTTAATTACTGTAGTATAAGAAATAAAATAGATGACCTAAGAGCAATGGTCCGAAAAACAGGATTTTGATGTGAAACCTGGTTCAATGTAGACAATTTTGATGACAAGAATTTCTTTGAAATATGGGATTATAGGTTATTTAATAGGGACAGAGTACTAAGAAGAGGGGAAGGAGTGTCTTTAGGGTTAAAATATGGGTTGCATCCTGTTCAAGTTAAGGAAACTAAAGCAAGTCACAATGAGGTTGAATCTGTTTGGGTTTCTGTTAGTGGTTATAAACGGAGAAGGCTTTCATTTGGAATTTGTTACAGATTGCCAAATGAAAGTGATTAAATTAAGGAGAAAGTATACAGTGAGATAAATAATTCATTTGTTAATAAGGTTATAATTATCGGGATTTTAATTTCAGGCATATAGACTGGGAAATGAGGGAGACAGGTTTCAGGTTGGTATTCTTCAACATTTTGATAAGGAACAATGTTAATTTAGACTTATCATTAACTTCCAATAAAGAAATGGGGTAAAGATTGAGGAACATCTGAGTGCAAGTGGTCATTTCTCAATTATATTTGATGTTTTGCTGTATATGGAAATAAGTAATAATAAGATTTTGGGTCCAAATTTGAAAAGATGAAACAAAAATTATACATTGTGAATTGGGCAAACATATTAATTACTGATCAAATGTGGAAAAAGATTTTAAATGAATAATTGAATATTAAAGACAAACATGTTCATTATGTATAAAAAAGAGGGGTTGCAAGGAAAAAGCCAGGTTGGCTCACAAAGGGTATAAAAGATAAGGTTAAAGAAATGCATTAAGTTTAAATTGACTGCAGTGATTGGAGATTTGGGGGATTATAGAAGATCAAGAGGGATGATCATATGGGAAATTGGAAAATCAAAACACAAAAAGGGTTGAAAATTGAGATACATTAAGGGTAAACAAAATATGATGGGAGTAGGACCTCTATGGGATGATACAGGGAGGCTCATATCTGACAATTCTGAGATGATGTAAAATATCTACTTTTATTTCAATTCCTACAAATAAAGATTTCAGGAATATACTTCATCCTAAACAGACAGAAACAAGATGATCACATTAATATATTCTTCATCCCAAAAGGTTGCCAGAGGAAACAAAATGATCATATTAATATATTCTTCATCCTAAACAGTTGCCAGATGGAAACCAGATGATCATATTAATATATTCTTCATCCTAAACAGTTGCCAGAGTGAAACCAGATGATCATATTAATATATTCTTCATCCTAGATGGAAACAAGATGATCACATTAATATATTCTTCATCCTAAACTAGTTTTAGGTTGTATCTACAGAATTTTGAATATCAGTTTAGAGTTTATAATTTTATTATATAAGTCACTCGTTAAGCCAAATTTGGAGAATTGTATTCAGTCTTGAGTGCTATGGAGGTGTTTAAGATTGCTAAGGGAATAGATAGTGTTGATGCATCATCTTTTTTTTTTTTATACTTAATGCTCAGAATGATAAGACTAGGGGACACAAATATGAATTTTACTATAGTTTCCTGTACCTTAGAGTTGCCATCTAAATCAGTTGATTACAGATATATGTACCTTAGAGTTTTCACCTAAGGCAGTTTATTACAGATATATGTACCTTGGAGTTGTCACCTAAATCAGTTTATTACAGGTATATGTACCTTAGAGTTTTCACCTAAGGCAGTTTATTATAGATATAGGTACCTTAGAGTTTTCACCTAAGGCAGTTTATTACGGATATATGTACCTTGGAGTTGTCACCTAAATCAGTTTATTACAGGTATATGTACCTTAGAGTTGTCACCTAAATCAGTTTATTACAGATATGTGTACCTTAGAGTTGTCACCTAAATCAGTTTATTATAGATACAAGTACCTTGGATTTGTCACCTAATTGTATGGGAAATTGGAAAATCAAAACACAAAAAGGGTTGAAAATTGAGATACATTAAGGGTAAACAAAATATGATGGGAGTAGGACCTCTATGGGATGATACAGGGAGGCTCATATCTGACAATTCTGAGATTATGTAAAATATCTACTTTTATTTCAATTCCTACAAATGAAGATTTCAGGAATATACTTCATCCTAAACAGACAGAAACAAGATGATCACATTAATATATTCTTCATCCCAAAAGGTCACCAGAGGGAACGAGATGATCATATTAATATATTCTTCATACTAAACAGTTGCCAGAGGGAAACCAGATGATCATATTAATATATTCTTCATACTAAACAGTTGCCAGAGGGAAACCAGATGATCATATTAATATATTCTTCATACTAAACAGTTGCCAGAGGGAAACCAGATGATCATATTAATATATTCTTCATCCTAGATGGAAACAAGATGATCACATTAATATATTCTTCATCCTAAACTGGTTTTAGGTTGTATCTACAGAAATTTGAATATAAGTTTAGAGTTTATAATTTTATCATATAAGTCACTGGTTAAGCCAAATTTAGAGAATTGTGTTCAGTCTTGAGTGCTATGGAGGTGTTTAAGATTGCTAAGGGAATAGATAGTGTTGATGCATCATCTTTTTTTTTTAATATATACTTAATGCTCAGAATGATAAGACTAGGGGACACAAATATGAATTTTGCTATAGTTTCCTGTACCTTAGAGTTGCATCTAAATCAGTTTATTACAGATATATGTACCTTAGAGTTGTCACCTAAATCAGTTTATTACAGATATATGTACCTTAGAGTTGTAACCTAAATCAGTTTATTACAGATACACGTACTTTAGATTTGTCATTAAATCAGTTTATTACAGCTACATGTTCCTTTGAATTGTCACCTAAATCAGTTTATTACAGATACATCTACCTTAGAGTTTTCACCTAAGGCAGTTTATTATAGATACATGTACCTTAGAGTTGTCACCTAAGGCAGTTTATTACGGATATATGTACCTTGGAGTTGTCACCTAAATCAGTTTATTACAGGTATATGTACCTTAGAGTTTTCACCTAAGGCAGTTTATTATAGATATAGGTACCTTAGAGTTTTCACCTAAGGCAGTTTATTACGGATATATGTACCTTGGAGTTGTCACCTAAATCAGTTTATTACAGGTATATGTACCTTAGAGTTTTCACCTAAGGCAGTTTATTATAGATATAGGTACCTTAGAGTTTTCACCTAAGGCAGTTT
>NW_013671985.1:32516-52069 GCF_000517525.1 Limulus polyphemus | reverse complement strand
ACGCACAGCAAACACGTGGGTGGTATGTTTAGTATCTCAAAGAAAGTAACTGAAAATACAGAACCTTCCCTGGGAGGTCCCCTCACCACGTACAGAAATCCACGTCGAGGGGATGTGAAACTGGCAAATTAATAATAGAATTAAAAGAAAACAAACTCTCCATAAGTGATGTTGAGTATATCAAGGAACGTTCTTTATAATAAAAATATCAGTTTGATTTAAACTACAGGTAGAATATAGTGTTATCCAATGTTTTCATTAATGCTAGTGAAGAATATGTTAAATTTTGCATTGATATATCCTTATGCAAGTGAATCCAGTTACGTCATACTAAGGGAAAACATGGTGAACCTGATGCTTTCATTTATTTCTATG
Organism: Limulus polyphemus; assembly: GCF_000517525.1. Lineage (NCBI taxonomy): Eukaryota > Metazoa > Arthropoda > Merostomata > Xiphosura > Limulidae > Limulus > Limulus polyphemus. Next base: position 51,694 of record NW_013671985.1, on the reverse strand, counting down.
CATTAAAGTTTTAGAACAGAAAAATTCTATAAGCCTGCAGCTTTACTGCTTGTATTCTGAACATATATTTTTAGGTAGAAGTTGGAGTTAGAGCTAATTGTGACTGTGGTATTCTGGTATAATAATATTTAGCAGATAGATGGAGATTCCAAAAATGTTATATAGAAAATAAACACAGGCAGTAAAGGTAATACAAGTAGATACACAAATGAAAGAAGTATTTGTTCAACATAGTGTAAATTGCCATTTCCTCAACAATATGAAGAATAATAAAACACCATAAAGTTAAGCCTATTATCTATATCGATTATCATTCCCATTAAACATTCCAGGGAGATAAACACCCAACTCTTTCTGACTTGTACAAGTCTCTGTCTACTCTTGGAATGGATACGACCCAACTCCAGGAAGGCATTACACAGTGCTATAAGCAAGTATAAAACCTATGGAACAAGCATTGTAGTATGTACCTTTTTTTTCTAAAGTAGAGATTCAGTGCAAGTTGTAAGTTCCCACACTTAGCTTATAGAAATAACACTCTATTATCATGTTCTTGAATTATTGGTTCCTTCAGGAGTCCAATTCCTGTTAAATTGACCATGCAGCTATGGCAACTGAATCAGTATATATCCATGTTGTTCCACATTGAACCAGGAAGGTTGCATCATGATGTTTTATAGCATCTGTTGTAGTGGAGGTTGTGATCAATACTTCTGTTCAACCATAAGGCCATTACAGACACTAGATATTGTCTCAAGTTTGAGTCCAAAGCTTCAGTTATCACTTCTTATGGTTTCTTTCTCTGTTCCAGATCATGGTTGAATATGACCACTTTGAACTGCATCACCATAGAAACTGATACCACCAGTAAGGAGATTTGTTTGAGAAGGCTCATGTGGTATCACATGGATTTGGTCAGCAGTTCTTACATATTCATCAAAAATCTTGATTTCAAATTCCTTCCATGCAATACCATTGATCATATGAGTGGTAAAATTCTATTTGACACCTTGGCATTTAGCATTTAACTCATGCTATGAATTTCTCAAATTTGGATCTGCAACACAACCACGTCCCATTCTCTGAGATGTCATCTGTACAAATGTTCTACGGTGTTGAGAAAATGGCCATTTTAATTTACCATCAGGCACTGTACTGCCTGTTCTCAAGTCCATTCAAGAACTTGCTTGAGGACACGAACCAACTCCTATTTTACCATCTCCTTAAACATCTGTTTTGCATCACTACCACAATAATACGATGATACAGACAGGTATGTGCCACTACTATACAGTCAAAAGTCTAGAGAGGTGTGCATCCTTAATACTGCAGTATTCTCGATCAGTTTTTGGAGTGGAATGTTGAAATGTATAGGAAAATGCAAAATTCCGTTTTGCATTCTGAGTTGAACTCAGTCAGTGAATATGAACTCATAACGTCATCAATATAGCTTACCAACTAAGAAGGCTTTTGACTGGCCCAAAGGTCCTCTACCACTCTCCTAGCCCAAGAGTGACTCAAACCAGTGCTTAATGATTTATGGGCTGGTTAACAAACAGCTTGAATTCACATAGATAATATACTAGCAAGTTCTCAGAAAATTCAGGCTGTTTTTTGACCACCATCTTTACTGTTCAGAGCTACTGCATGTGGGAGTCAACCAGCTAAGGAAGCAGCTGTGGTTTTACCCAGCTTCCTATCAATCTATTGGTCACAATGATGGATTGAGAATGTGGACATAGCTCTCATCATGACCAACAAAACCCCTTGGTTTTAGAAAATGTCTTTTTTTCCTTCCTATATTCTTTTATTGTGTCCTTACGTCAATCATAACTTTCCAATCTCTATTGTAAGTTCTACGTGGTCTCGGGAAGTGCCCTTTGATGATGATCATGTGTTACACACTTTACAGTACCAGACAGTCAAACAGGAAAAGAAGCACATAAAAAATGATTTCATCACAGCAACCAAAACATAACTTCATAACTGTCTGTTGTATTCAGGTACATTGGTATTCAACAAAATACAGGTTCCAGAGATTTTATAGAGAGCATACAGAGAATACAGACAAAAGTGAACGAAATCTTTGTCACACTTAAAGTGTAAACTGTCATTTACTTAACTGGCTGGTATCTGATGTCATTAACAAATATTACAACTGGATGCTAAGATAAAGTGCAGAATAAAAACAGAAACATACCCATACTGAAAAGAAAAAGAACAAGGATGAGATAAAATATAATACAATACCACACTGTTAAGTTAGACCAGAGACATAGTGCAGTATCTCATAATCTTTAGATTATTATGTGGTTTATGGTTTATTATGAATTTCGCACAAAGCTACACGAGGGCTATCTACACTAGCCTTCCTTAATTTAGCAGTGTAAGACTAGAGAGAAGGCAACTAGTCATCACCACCCACCGCAAACTCCTGGGCTACTCTTTTACCAATGAATAGTGGGATTGACTGTCACATTATAATGCCCCCACTGCTAAAAGGGCGAGCATGTTTGGTGTGACGGGGACTTGAACTCACAGATTCAGAGTGGAGCTCCCTAACCACCTGGCCATGCCGGGCCCGATTATTATGTGAAGCATTATTTCCACTAAACATAATCAAGATAGATAGCCCCCACCCCATCCAATTCACACTAACTTGCATAAGTCTTTGTACTGCTCCTCAGAATGATTACATTCTAGGAGCATGTATTACAGGGCCAAGAAAGTATAAACCAATGAAACAAGCATTGTGGTATGTAAACTTTATCTAAGGTAGAAAATTAGTGGAAGTTTACAACCTTCCCATGTTAATTACAAGCAAAATACACATGTTTTAAACATTTAGAAATAGTTATGACAATAAAGTCATATTCTTCACCACCTATGGAAGGGTGAAATATAAAATATCCAATCGTCACAACTGTATCACTTGATACGTGAGAGTAACACCTACGTTGAGTTACTTTCAAGATAGACTACAGTCATGTGAAACAGAAATGGAGGAAAACTTACATATGTGGTTTTCACAACAGAAGGGGCTTTAGCTAGGCAATCATTAAATAAATGGCATGGAAGTGTACTGGTTAAGTGTATCCTATACAAAACATATAGAATCAGTACACTGCTATGTCTAGGATACATAATCTCATCCAATACACAAGTGTATAACTAGTGCTTCATCGAGGTGATGTTTTCACACACTCAGTTAAAATCTTCTCATAAAATAACACTGATTGTTACATTGTTTCAACTCATGCTGCTAGTTGAACTCCTAAACTTCCAAAGATCAAATTGACTAAGCAATTTCAATCTATACGCGAATTTTAAAAGACCAATTTACATTATTATTGTAATATAGTATTAAAAATATCTTGTGCTTCAACATTGAAGGTTTGTTTTAAGTTTTCATTAAATGTCGCTCTTACTGTACATCTAAACATGTTTTATGTTTCATTAAATGTCACTCTTACTGTACATCTAAACATGTTTTGTTTTCATCAAATATAACTCTTACTGTACATCTAAACATGTTTTGTTTTCATCAAATATAACTCTTTGTACATCTAAACATGTTTTATGTTTTCATCAAATATAACTCTTTGTACATCTAAACATGTTTTATGTTTTCATCAAATATAACTCTTTGTACATCTAAACATGTTTTATGTTTTCATCAAATATCATTATTATTGTACATCTAAACAGGTTTTATGTTTTCATCAAATATCATTATTATTGTACATCTAAACATGTTTTATGTTTTCATCAAATATCATTATTACTGTACATCTAAACTTGTTTTAGATTTCAAAAGCAAAGGTTTAAGATGTTTGACATTTGTTCACAGTTCAAAGTAGCACAGGTTAAGATGATTGCAAGTTGTTCACAGTTCTCAATGTAGAAACCACAGGTAAGATAACTGGCAGTTGTTCACAGTTCTCAGGGTAGAAACCACAGATAAGATAATTGGCAGTTGTTCACAGTTCTCAGGGTAGAAACCACATGTAAGATAATCGGCCCAATTATCTTACCTGTGGTTTCTACCCTGAGAACTGTGAACAACTCAGTTGTTACAGTTCTCAGGGTAGAAACCACAGGTAAGATAATTGGCAGTTGTTCACATTTCTGAGGGTATAAACTCATGTAAGATGGTTAGCAGTTGTTCACAGGTCTCAGGGTAGAAACCATAGGTCAGATAATTGGCATTTGTTCATAGGTCTCAGGGTAGAAACCACAGGTAAGATAATCGGCAGTTGTTTACAGTTCTCAGGGTAGAAACCACAGGTAGATAATTGGCAGTTGTTCACAGTTCTCAGGATAGAAACCACAGGTAAGATAATTGGCATTTGTTAGAATTTCTCAGGGTAGAAACTCAGGTATAAAGATGAAGTACACTCCGGTGATCAAGTGTAATAACATAAAACTTCTGTTTCTATTGTGCACAAGGAATGTAATTTTGTGTGTTCTTTATATGTACATATGCACGTGTTTTTGAGTGTCTTACAAATCAATAACTAATAATAATTTTAAATTGTATACATTCTTATATAAAAAAATTCAGTGCATTATAAAGTGTACTCTGGCTTCAGTTTCAGATAATAGTAAAATAATTTTTTGAGAGGTCTATGTATTGATTTGAAACTGGTTATTTCTGTGAAAATAGCTGCATCATTCCTTTGAATGTTCATAGAAGTTAAGATTTTCCTAAATTGTAAATTTTCGATAGATACTTACCTCCGTTCACATTTCCCACCCATCCTCCCCACTTCTGGTGATATTTGGTGTAGGTGTTCTGACCAATCTCCAAGTGATTAACGAGTGTAAATGCGGAGAGGGTGCTGGTTACGACAAGAAGTTATGTCGCACTCCTATTGGTGGAGAACTGCTGCATAACCATTTACATGTGGATATGCAGACACAGGAAGTAGAAGACTATACCATCTCCACAAGACATCATGTGCTTCAAAAAACACCCAAGTTCTCAGTGCACATAAACTAGTTACAAAGATTTCTACTAATAGGTTCTACTATCCAATTAGCCAAACTAAAAAAAATGAGGTTTTAAACAAAATTAAGACAAAATTGTTTTCAATAAAAATTTAGGAATAGAGAGAGAGATGTAAGACAATGTTATCTAATAAAAGTCTTAGGCCTTTTTTTTTAATTATCTACATCACTGTAAAACAATCATTGATTTATAAATAACTAAAAAAGCAGTAATTGGTACACTCGTTTATTCAAGGATTAAAAAAAAAATCACATTTTTTTCAGTTGCAACAAGTTCAAAATCTGCATTAATATTTCACAATTTGGGCTTCACTTTGAATGAGTCAACTAATTTGTTCCACCTATAGGCTGTAAACTGTCAAACTTCATCCTTCCAGTCAATATGTATTGACTAGGAAAGTTTGGACCATATTCAGAATTTAACACAGTTAACCGCAACAACTTCTAGTATCATGTTAATTATACAAACAATACATTAACTAATATTTTCCACCACATTTCTTGGCCTCAACTACTGATGAATTATTGAAATTTGCAAGTATGTTGAGATAAATTAGATCTCAGAATCACCTCCAATGTGTAAGAAAATATTCAATTGTAGATTTATATAACAAAGTTTAAATTTCCATGGGTTGGACACCAGCGTATTGGCCAGGTGGCATTCCAGTTCAAAGTACAGCCGAATTTATCCACCCATCTCCAATACCTGGTACTTCTTCCGTATTTTACCATATACACAAAAGTCCATGAAAATATCTCCTTAACTGCTGCATTCCATTTTATTGAGGATAAAAGCAAAGTAACCTGCCATGTCCACACTTTCCCGTTCAGACCGCTGTATAAACTGGTGTTCCTGTAATGTGAAGATATTTAGGTGTTATCCTATAATAACAAGAAAGTGCCATTGTTAAACTTAAAACAAAAATTTAAATTCAGTTACAAAAATGAGAAAGATATCTATTAAATACACATGTTTTACTGTTAAAGAACTGTCTCATTAAATTTAATGTTGACACATTTCTAAAACAAATAAATATATCAGCTGATCAGTATGTCTTACTGAAACATCACAAAATGATCAACATTTACAGTTTATTGTCAACAAATTTAGTCATAACAAATCAAAAATGTCACATTGGATACAGTCAATCAGTCTTATGACAAACTCTATATGACTACCAGAGAATTTTTAGTCCAACAATGAAAAGTACAAGATGATCATCATGAACCACAGTAGTGGTTCATAATATGGATAACCAATTGTAATTTCTTCTTCATTATTATTATTTAATATTGTTCCAGTAGTTTACAGCAAAAATGGCAGTGAGTATTGTAATACAACCAGGTCAGTATTACTAAAACCATTATTGTGCATTGTGTAGGGTAGTTTTTAAGTTTATTTGACCACCTAGCAAATAACAGGAGCTGTATAACTGTTTACAATCAATCATTTTTATGTAGTCTGTGGTTTATATGGAGCCTCATAATCTACTTCATGCATACGTATATAGCTGCATGCACGCTGTGGATGTAATTTAATGTTTATATGGCAGGCATGACACATGTACCATAGCGATTATTAACTTATTGTTGCAACTGTATTGACATTGCATATCATTTGTTTATGAATAGGATTCCTACCTTTTGGACACAATACTTCTGACAGGATCAGTTTTTTACCACTGCATGATTGATTTCGGCCAGGTTACACAAACATTTAACTCTTTCACTATGGGCTTGGTCCCTGGGACCAACCTTGTAACCATTTTGTGCTTGTTATAGTTTTCATGCTATAACTTTTAAATCAGTAAGCGTATGTTCATGAAATTTAGCATAATATTATATATTTGCTTTCATATGCAAAATATTAGATATTTTTTTATTAAGTCTTAAGGTTTGTTAAGCAATGTTTTTCTCATGCATTTTTCATTTCACATGTTGCCTAAACAACAGGCAAAATAATTTTCATTTTCAGATTAAAAATACTTTTATGCATCAGAAAATTTTCAAATTTCACATGCGAAATCTTTATAACGTCCACACAGTTATCAAATGTTTCTTAAGAAAAACACTCATATTTTTTTCTGTTATTTTCACTAAAGAATCTCTGTATGGGTTTGTTATGTTTGACCGATTTTGTAAACACCATAAAAAAATTAGTAAATAAATATAAATTATGCCTTTTTCTTTCTAGAATGACTAGAAATTATAACATGAAAACACAAATTTTTAGACTAAATAGCTTAAAATCTCCTAACATAAATTTATATATGTTTATTATTTTTATTATATTGACCTTTCAGCCATGTCTGGCTAATAATACAGAAGTTACAATGATGTGGCGCGCATGCACTCAGGTTACCGTATCCAATAGTATAAAACTGACCTTTAGTCTTTACAAAGTGACCTGTCTTGGCTGTGTTATAGTGGACTAGCATTTCGTAAAATACAGTCACATTTCAATTATTATACATTATATATGTATAGATTGTTACTATTTATAAACAACTTCTTAAACTTTTTTTCTTAAAACAGTAAATAAAGAAGTAAAGCAAACAATTATCTCTTCTAGTTACGACCTTTGAACTCATTTGCTGCTTGTGTATGTTGCTAAGCCTTATCAAATTTTACATGTGGAGGATGTGAAACCATGTGTGTTTGAAATAACAAAAATTATAAATTACTATATTGATTGATTCAGTACATGAGTGATATCTCAGCAAATAGAAATGATAGGAGGTTCTTATTTTAAATTCTAGCTTGTTAATATCAGTAACTTGAGTTTCTAATTTGTATGAAACTATAGACTTTGTATTTTGACACCACAAACATCTAATTTGAATTTAATTTTTAAATATTTACTTATAAATTAAGAAATCGACTTATGTATAATACTAAGATTTGAATTATAATCTACTATTTGATACCAAACTTATTGACATAAATTCGTAAAATAGTAGTTCAATAAAATTTTTAATACGAGTCAACAAACTCGATGACATGGCCTTTGACCTGTGTGGAAAGGGTTAAAACATTACACAAATCTCTACAACATTCTGCAAATGTCAAGGTTTTCTACCCACAACAGAAATCTTTATGCCATAGGTTAAAAAATAACACCAAGCTCAGTTTCAAATATTGGATCAGCAATCACGTTGTTGGCTGACTGTAAGTGCCAAATTGTAGCCAACACTGCGTGATTGCAAATTTTATAGATATGCATAGATAGTAGCCATCCTTGAAGCTGACTATAAGGAATGGCAAGAATCGTACAAAGAGGAAACGACAAAAATGATGGTGATTCTAGACAAAAGTGAGGCATAAATTTTGTAGCTATATATTTTATTGAGAATATATTTAGCTTCAGATAAAGTATGCAGCAGCGACAGCCCACCAGAGTTTAGGGTCATCACACTCGAAGAGGGTCGTTCAAGTGTCACGATTCAAACTCCATTAGAAATTGAGGGGGGGAAGGTATATTAATATAATCAATTCATAATTGTTAATTAACACATTTTCGACCTTGTAGTGTGCCCATAATGTCACTCTAAGAGGAAACCTGGCCAGTTCCAGCAAAATCATAATCAGCCTTACTATGGGTGGTGGAAAGGAAGAGAAAATATAACAACTATAAGAAATATTAAAAATGCTTGTTTCTATACATAAGCTATTGTATTATGATACATTGTCTTATATTTGCATTAAATATTAAGTTGTCAAGAAATTAATGTTGCTTTTTTTTTAGATGAAAACACCCGAACAACTTGTATATCAAAACAAAACATTTAGTAAATGAAATTGCCTCCAGTCTTATCGGTGATCATTTTCCATTTTTCAATCAGGTTGTTAATGCCCTGATTAAAAAAATCACTTGGCTTTTAAGCAAAAAAACTTGTCCATGCCCTCTTTAACACTTTCCACATTTGCATACATTTTCCCATTAAGATGGTGATGCAGCAAATGAAAAAGATGGTAATCTGATGATGCCATATCTGGAAAATATGGTTGGTGGGGGAGAATTTCCCAATCCAATTCCATAATCTTGTGTTGCATCAAATGTGCCATTTGTGGACGTGCATTGTCGTGGAGAAGAAGAACACCTTTCCGAATGACAAGTGCAGGGCGTTTCTGATGAAGGGCTTGATTTAAACATTCAATTGGTGACTATAGATCTCTGCACTGACAGTTGGCTGTGGATTGAAGAGTTCAAAATTAATTATTTCTTTGATGTCCCACCAAATGTAAAGCATTACTTTCTGATGATGGAGTCCGGGTTTTGGGGTCAGAAGTGTTTTTTTGTCTAGGCTGAGCCATTGCTTTTGTCATTTAATATTTGCATAGAGAATCCATTTTTCATCACTGGTGACAATTCTGTCCGAAAATGAGACGAAGCAATGTTCACATGTTGGAAACGATGATCATCGGAGAGTTTGTGAGGCACCCAAACACCTTCTTTATGGAGTTTTCTGATATTCCTTAGATGTTTACATATTGTTTCAAGAGAGACATGCAATTTCAGGGCCATTTCACAAGTGTGTTGCCTTGAGTTAGACTCAGCAAGCATCTTCAGAGCATCAATATCAATTCCAACATGTCGACCCCTGCCATCATAGTTTTTAAGGCTAAAGTCACCTACACGAAATTTTCTGAACCATCATTGACATTTATGAACGTTCAAAACATTTCCATAAACTTCTTTGATATTCCTTGTGACTATAGAAGCATTGTTTACCTTCTTGTATTCAAACAGCATTATATGCCGAATGGGTGTCTCGTCGTGTGCCATCACTATAAGGGATTAGAGTATACTAAGCCCAACACATTATATAGGCTACACTAATGTGATGTTTAGACAGTTTGTTTAACTATTATACATAATGTATGTCTTGGGGTGATGGTTTTTGGGTGAAAAATACATATAGCTATCTATATATACAGCATTACAACTGTAAAAACTATAAAACTTGCATGTACATATAAATACTAGCCAATATGCATTGCATGTTCATGCATGAATAAAACTTGTGTTGTTACAAAATCCAGGTCATGCACCATTCCAGTACAGTTCAGTAGTCCCTCCAACCCAGTGTTTACAGACTCCCTGTATAGTGACAGGGTATAAATATAGTAGCTATATATATTTTAACATGTGGTATGTTGATCACCAAGTATCATGGTGAATATATATACAATACCACTATCAATGATAACATTGTGGCAATTATACCAGCAGAAATAGCCATCCAATCTGCATGGAGCCAATCTATAGATTCTCACTGTTTCCCAAGAGAGAATCATACACCAACTACACATTTCATTGTACTAAACTGTTTCATATAAGACAGTATTGTTATTATAAAGGTTTATGTGCATGATTGACATAAAAAAATTAAAGAAACAAGATTATTAAAAATTTTTAATTTAAAAAGGGAGAATAGGGATCTTCAACAAAATACAGAAACAAGATAGGTAGCTTTTAGACATAGTCAAAATATGAATTTGTAGCTTGAGGAAATAATGTCAACACTATGTCCCAAACCTTCAACTTGTTTGCTTACTTTTTTTGCGATTGCATTTTCACTGTAAGCTACCCACCTTGCTTTTGTATTTTGTTGAAGATCCCTATTCTCCCTTTTTAAATTAATCTATTAATGTTAGGAAAATAATTGAAATTAGCGTTACTAATTATTACTATCATTCGTCATTCCAACTATCCAGGTCTCGTGAAAATAATAACTTACTTGAACTTAATCAATAAATGAGCCTGACGATTGATTGATTAGTAAATTCCACTAATCACCCAGCTCTACATAAGAGTTATGTAACAATTAGAAATACTTCTCAAGACCTAAAAGAAAGTACTTTTAACAGCATTTAATTTTCAAACAATTAATGGAGATTTTCAACATCAATTAATCCTACAAATATGGGCTGGGTGGAATCCACCCGGCTCATAACCACGAGAGTAATGCTACTATAATGTTTGATAATGAACGCGTATCTTTACAAATTTTGCAGATTATTAGTAAACATTGCAAGGTTTTCATAGAAAAAATATCAGGTTTCTAAATTAAGTATCAAGATTTTTTTTATTAAAGATTTGCTTGTGAATTTTTTCTTTCAAAATGTTGACTATCTAACGTGCAAAGTAAATTTGATTTTAAGATTAAAAATACTTTTCTCTATCTGAAATTTGTAAAGTTTCATTTCCATAATATCTATATCCTTCTAGAAAATTAGAAAAAGTTTTTTGAATAAAACTTTATATTTAATCTGTTATTTTATCAATATTAACTCTATACGGTGTTGGTCGATTTGACCAATCTCGTAACCGTCATAAAAATTAGGAAATAAATCTAGATTACCTTTTTCTTCTTACAGAATGACTGCAAGTTCTAACAGGTAACCACAAATGTTTATTCTAAAAAGCTTTAACCTTGTAACTGTATACATCTATTAATTTTTGTTTTATTGACTTTTGAACTATTTTGTGATTTGTTTCTTTTATAATAATAAATAGTGAAAACAAACGAAAAGTAAATAACCTCGTAATTAAATATCAAACACTCTTTTCAATAAAACTTTATATTTTATCTCTTATTTCCTCTACTGTAGCATTATACATGATTCTCCAGGTTGTATAACGAAAATAAAATGTATATTATTGTTATACTGATCGCAAAGTTTCAAAAAGTTTATACTTCTCACCTTTTCACACTTATTTTCTGTACTAATTTTATCATTAGGAGCTGACTTAGAAACTAGACGAAACAACATGAATAGTACTGTCTGTCCTTTTAAAATATGGATCATGAAGGTGCAAAATAAATCACCTGAAAGTTTCTTCTAAACTTTTCACACCTCTTTCCTATGTTTATTCTACTGTTAGTGGCTGAAGCAGAAATCTGCTGAATATGAAGCAATGAATCGCTGCTCCTTACTTAGTTTGACACCGTCAATATCAAATAAGCTCATGCTGCACAATTCCCAAAACTTTCCCTGCTTTGAAAACACAGTGGGGTAGGATTTATCAACTTGTTACAATGACAGTTGTGTAAAGTATTATAAAATGTTTATGTTATGACTTTTGTAGAAAGTTCAGCTCGATCCAATAAGTTGATAAACGGAAGTATCCTATAGAAACTATTTGAATCGCTGCTCTGAGAACACTGTGGGGTAGAATTTGCCGGCTTCCTTGCAGTACAGTGGTTCCAACAAGAACTGTATAAAGTACTTTATAAAAGTGAGACAAAATATTTATGATATTACTCTTTACAAAGTTGTATCTGATCCAATAAACTTGGATGGTCAGGATTTAGTGTTAATGTAGGAGTGAAAGTGCTTATGAACATCCTGTTTCCTATTTTACCATGCTTACACAGTAACCAATAAATGTGTAGTTTCCAATATTTTGTAAAATACAGTGAGGTTTTGGTTACCATACATTATATATATGTGTGTAATATATATATATATATTATTACTATTTACAAATAAATATTCAAATTTCAGTTATTTTTCTTGAAACATAGAACAGTAAATATAAAATATTTAGAAAACAATGATCTCCACTACTTAGGATGTTTGAAGTCCTTTTTTGCACTCGTGAGTCATACTTGCTAACCCACATCGTAAGCCTTGTCCAAATTCACATATCGATGTAGAAAAAAATAATTTTTGTAGACTTTATATATGTGCATTTTTGAAGACCAAAAAATTATAAATGATTATACTGATACCACAAAAATCTATTGTAATTTACCAAGTTTCTTAACTATGCTTTATTTGAGTCTAAAAAAATCTAATTTCTGTTTGAAAAATAGCATTGATCATAATACTTCAAACTCTCCAACAATACAAGAGTTCTTCTCTCATAAATAACTTAGAAAGAGTAACAGAATTACACAGAGGAGATTTAGAGCTTTTGATTGGTTATAAACTTATAGGTAGATAAACAAGTCTTCTAAAAGGATGAAGTGGTGGGTGGAGTCAATAGGGTGGAGGCATAAATATTATAGAAAACGTAGAAGGTTTTTCTACAGTTCTTAGAACAATCAAACTCACCAACAATTTCTTGTACTTAGGTCGATGTTGTTCATCTTTGATTAAACTGAAAAAGAGCAAAGATTTGACTGATGACCAATCATTACGTCTTGTTACTAATCAAATGATCAAAAAGTATTAGTAGCCGCTCAACCTGTAAACTGTGTCAGTCATTTTCTTGAGACTTAAAGAGACAATCGTAAATTATACCATTTTGAATAATCACTAGTAAAATTTAATTTTTCTGTTTGTATGCAAGGCATTATTGGGAGAAACTGTTAGCTTTGTATTTTGTACGGAAAAACAACTTAAGAATTTTGAAAGAACACTTTTATCACAAATGTAAAATATGAATATTAAGAATCCCAATTTAAAACCAAATTTATTTATTTTTTTCAGGCACTAAAGTCATGATTGTTAAAGCCAGTTGAAAAACTCACAATGACTATACATTATTTTCCTCCTTAGAGTACAATAAACCTGGAAAAAAGTAATAAAATGTAAAGAGAAACTATTACAAGACCACATCTATTTGCCACTAATTCAGCATAGTTCATTAGATAAAAACTTCCTTATTGCTCTAGCAAGTAGTTTATACGTTATATAAATAAAAAGTGAAAACCATTTTGTAAATTTAGTTTCTTCCATCTTTAGAGAAATTAAAAAATTAATTATCTTTTAATGGTTAAGACTATTGCATCTTCGATTTTCAGCTTCTGCAGATTTAAGTTTTTGTTCACAATTTAATCGGAGTAACTGTTGAGAGGCTTGAAAAAGAGAACAAACTCAAAAGGTTTCAGATCGCACTAGGTTTAGTGGATATAGTAATTAAGAACACATTAATGGGCTTCCTTATAATGATAAGAAATGTATATCAAGTCCAGTGAACTTGTCATAAAACTGGAGAAATTATAGTTTAATACACTCTTGGGTAATGATGTAAACATGGCTATATGAACTAATACCAAGCAGATGACCATTCTTAACTCTCTTGGGTAATGATGTAAACATGGCAACATGGACTAATATAAAACAGATGATCATTCTTAACTCTCTTGAGTAATGATGTAAACATGGCTACATGGACTAATATCAAACAGATGATCATTTCTAACACTCTCTTCGGTAATGATGTAAACATGGCTAAATGGACTAATACCAAACATATGATCATTTCTAACACTCTCTTGGGTAATGATTTAAACATGGCTAAATGGACTAATATCAAACAGATGACCATTTCTAACACTCTCTTGGGTAATGATGTAAACCATTTAGCCATGACTAATACCAAACAGATGATCATTTCTAACACTCTCTTGGGTAATGATGTAAACATGGCTAAATGGACTAATACCAAACAGATGACCATTCTTAACTCTCCCCTTCTCAACTTTAGTGTGATAAACTTATAATTCACGAGTCTTACCATGTGTTTACAAAGGCCACAAAATCGTTGGAAAAGATCCTTCCATTCTCATAGTGCCTTAACTGAGGTGGTTCTCCCTGTACAACTTGAGTGAGTTGTTCGAAGACACTGTCCCACTTTGGATAAGGAAACCTTCCTGTAGCTACTTCAATCTGTTATAAAAAAATGTAATTAACCTTAATAAATGGTACAAGGGTAATGCTAAAACCAAGCTGTTTCAAACTAAAGATTTTTTTACAGTAGTGACAAACTAAAACTACATCTGTTTTATCCCTTTCTTTTCTCTCTAGAGGCTGTTGGCTGATATAATAGACAAGATAGGATTATATATGTATTAATTCCCTTGAGCTTTTATCAGAATTTTACTGCATAATGCTGTTAGAAATACACTTTATTATAAGAACACCAATTTAAAACTTTATCCTGAAACATAACATTTAATTTTGGATTTCATTTTCTAAGCAAAAATGAAGAACGTAACTATAAGTAATTTAGAAACATTATATGACAAATACAATCCGAGAAACTGATACTTCATGGCTATTCATATTTGGCAACATTCATTTAAATTAAAAGTTAAACTGAACTTTAATTTTTAATATAAAAAATGGCTTAAAAGAGTGATAATGTAAACTAATCTTTAAACCAGGTTACCAATCTCATGGTAAAATACAAACATTAACTGTACCGAAGCCGAGTAACACAGTAGAGTGCAAAATATCAGCTTAGTCCAACAGAATGACCAGTCAGTTTGTAAAAAAATAAACTCACATTAATCAGATAACTACATAGGATGGTAAGATGTTAACTGAGTCCAACACAGCAACCAGTCAGTTTGTAACGAGATAAACTCACATTAATCAGATAACTACATAGGATGGTAAGATGTTAACTGAGTCCAACACAGTGACCAGTTAGTTCGTAACGAGATAAACTAACATTAATCAGATAACTACATAGGATGGTAAGATGTTGGATGAGTCCAACACAGCGACCAGTCAGTTTGTAACGAGATAAACTCACATTAATCAGATAACTACATAGGATGGTAAGATGTTAACCGAGTCCAACACAGTGACCAGTTAGTTCGTAACGAGATAAACTCACATTAATCAGATAACTACATAGGATGGTAAGATGTTGGATGAGTCCAACACAGCGACCAGTCAGTTTGTAACGAGATAAACTCACATTAATCAGATAACTACATAGGATGCTAAGATGTTGGATGAGTCCAACACAGCGACCAGTCAGTTTGTAATAATGAATTTTACCGGTTAACCAGCTTTAGTATTCAGGTGACCATACAAGATGCAACTATACCAGCTCAGTTTAGAAAGGTGACTAACCAGCTTTTAACCATGTATTTTCTCACAACTACATGATTAAATAATCTATCCCAACAAATTATAAGTTTAACTTCAACTAGTAGCATAAAAAGTATGGTTTAAACTTATGAGACCAGTTATAATATGAAATGCGAGTTACAAATATCAAGAAACATAACCTCAAAAAGAAAAAATAGTGTAACTGCTATTGAAATTTATGTGTAAAACATTGCTTTCAGCATTCTTTAATCACTCTTTTTAGGTTAATGAGTTTTTTGAAGTCATTAAATATTAAAAACACTTGTTACTAATTACCAGAGTTATCCCCAGGCTCCACACATCAGAACGGACATCATATCCTCTTGCCTGGCTAGGGTCAATTCTTTCTGGCTAGAATGGAAAACAGACATTCCAACTCTGCTTTAAATTGTCTACTGTGCATACACAACATTCTCTGAACAAGTTTGTATACATAGAAACTTTAAAATATTTAAGTGGTGTTTTCATGTAGAAATATAAATTGGAAATAATTATAGAAACAGTACATAAAATGGAAACTAAGTGGTTGCTCACCCTCTGTTTCATGAAAATGAAACGTAATGTGGTGATAGTTAACACTGTGATTGGCTATCATCCAACAAATCAGGTAGTGACACACCAGCAAGATATCTCATTAAACAGTGATAGTATTCCAAACACTAGTTTGGCGAAGACATTTATGCCTCATAACATAGGCAATCAAGGTAGAAAGTACCAGTTATTCAAAGATGACATAACGTAACCCATGGTAATAACATAAGCAAATGAGGTAGAAAGTACCAAATATTCAAAGATAACATCAAGTAATCCAAGGTAATAACATAAGCAAACGAGGTAGAAAGTCCCATATATTCAAAGATGACATTTAGAAACCCAGGGTAATAACATAAGCAAACGAGGTAGAAAGTACCAGTTATTCAAAGATGACATAATGTAACCCATGGTAATAACATAAGCAAACGAGGTAGAAAGTCCCAGATATTCAAAGATGACATTTAGAAACCCAGGGTAATAACATAAGCAAACGAGGTAGAAAGTACCAGATATTTAAAGATGACATTAAGTAACCCAGGGTAATAACATAAGCAAATGACGTAGAAAGTCCCAGTTATTCAAAGATGACATCAAGTAATCCAGGGTAATAACATAAGCAAACGAGGTAGAAAGTACCAGTTATTCAAAAATGACATTAAGTGACCCACAGTATGTTCTTCATGTTACACATAGCAATCCAGTATTGCTCATACCAGTGACACAGCTGTAAGTACAAGTGTGAACGCTACCTCTAGAACAGTAAGATACACATTAACATGAAGCGGCTTCATTGGTTAGGAGAGATATCCAAACATGAAATAGTTGTGTAAACATGTGTTTATACCAAGAGTGGGTTGAAGTGGAACTTCTTAATTTTCAAACACCCTGGATGTTAATCCTACCAGGATCAGAAGAAGGATATGGAAACCAGGAGATTGGAATGGGATGACCAAAGCAAGAGGAGGATGCTCTTTCCAGATGAATTCAAATTGTTTGCTAATAATCAATGGTAGTTTGTTCAATGGGAAGGAGAAGAAGAATATCACAGTCAATGTGCAACACCAACAGAGAAGCATGCTTGAGCATAGGTTGCATGTACACCAAATTGATGGCACTCTAACAGCTGACAAGTACATGCAGATTCTGGTCCACCATGTCATTCCCTCAGATACATAAATTACTGGGTAAGGATTCATCTTCCAGCAAGACAGTGACCACAAGCATACACAAGATGTGACAAAACACATTTTGACAGTAAAGAGACTGATGGAACAATCACAACATTGGTTGGATCTGCACAAATGCTTAGCAAGAACATGGGCTTACTTAAAAGTTGGAAGATCATATGGCTACCAAACAATCTGGCTGTAATACAAAACACTTGGAACAATATTTGACAATCTTATGGAAACACAAAAACAAGGCATACTATACTATTTACAGTAAACACAAAATATTAAAACATCATGCAATCTCTCAAGTTTTGTTTAATAATGATACAATTATTCATTGTCCTGTAAGTGTATCACTTGTAGGTTTCCATAATTACATTTCTTGTATACTTAGAGCTTGTGTAATAAACGATCTACTGCTATCATATTTCATTCTATTACAAGAGTATAAGGAAAGCATAGGTACAACTTTCCACAGTAGAAAGTGTATCTGAATGTATACAACAGCTATGTTTATGGAGAAACTGAAGATAAAAAACAGGACATTAAAGAAAAGAGCCAAGAGTTTTTTTTCATGAACAGCTGAACAACAATGCAACAAAATATGGGTTAATTAAGTCAAGAAGCTTTAAACCCAACTTCCTAGAGTACATATGATACCAGCTCTAGAAGAACTGTTTTGGTAAACATAACTTCAGACATCTATCAAAAAACAAAATTTCAATCCAAGTTCTCTCTAGCTTGAGTTTTTAAATCAAAAGTAATGTACAAATTCACAGTTTAGTCAGTGCTGCTAATGACAGCCTGATGTTATACTTTTAATGCTTTTTACAATTAACGACTGAATAATCAAACATTTTTATTTATTTCAATCTCTTCTATAGTTTATAACTGGTTATTATAAATAAAAACATTTCACTGTATCCATACAACATTTACCTTAGTTACTCTGTTATCAGATACGAGAATGGTAATAAATTAAATTTCATCTCGTATGTTTCGAAAACAGCTTCTAATTATGACAACAAACAAACCTTCATTCTATAAATTCTCTCAAGATAATGGCTTATCACATTTCAGGTACACCTCTGGTGTTCAATCAATGGAACTTCTCAGATTTTCAAGCACAAGTACATGAAATTTATTTCTTAAACAATACACATGCTTGATATGTTTAGCACCTTAATTATGAACTACTTAAGAAATTACTTGGTATTCTTTAGGTGTAGCTTTAAACTTTTAATATTACAAAGAATTTATAAAACATACTAAAAACCATTTTCAAGCCTTGTATTAACATAAAGAACATAACACTTTGTGGTTAAAACTAGTGAAACAAAAATCATATATTGTGTAGTCAGTGCAGTACTTTAAATGTATTGTATTACGTTGTCAAGAAATTATTGTTGCTTTTTTTTAGATGAAAACACCCGAACAACTTGTATATCAAAAACAAAACATTTAGTAAATGAAATAGTCTCCATTCTTATCGATGATGCTTTTCCATCTTACAATCAGGTTGTTAATGCCCTGATTAAAAAAATCACTTGGCTGTGAAGCAAAAAAACTTGTCCATGTCCTCTTTAACACCTTCCACATTTGCATACAGTTTCCCATTAAGAT
>NW_013671985.1:26234-31563 GCF_000517525.1 Limulus polyphemus | reverse complement strand
TTATACTCTATTCCCTTATAGTGATGGCACACAAGGAGACACACATTCGGCATGTAATGCTGTTTGAATACAAGATTGGAAACAACGCCTCTGTAGCCACAAAGAATATCAAAGAAGTTCATGGAAATGTTTTGAATATTTGTAAGTGTCAACGATGGTTCAACAAATTTCGTTCAGGTGACTTTCGCCTTAAAAACTGTGATGGCAGGGGCCAAAATGTTGGAATTGATATTGATGCTCTGAAGATGCTTGTTGAGTCTAACCCAAGGCAACACACTCGTGAAATGGCCCTGAAATTGCATGTCTCTCATGAAACAATATGTAAACATCTAAGGAACATGGGAAAACTCCATAAAGGAGGTGTATGGGTGCCTCATAAACTAACCGATGATGATCGTTTCCAACATGTGAATGTTGCCTCGTCTCTTATGGCGCGTAATGCGCATGAACCATTTTTGGACAGAATTGTCACTGGTGATAAAAAATGGATTCTCTATGCAAATATTAAACACCAAAAACAATGGCTCAGTTCTAGACAAAAACCACTTCCAACCTGGACTCCATCCACAGAAAGTAATGCTTTACATATGGTGGGACATCAAAGAAGTAATTAATTTTGAACTCCTCAATCCACAGCAAACTGTCAATGCAGAGATCTATAGTCAACAACTGGAATGTTTAAATCAAGCCCTTCATCAGAAACTCCCTTCAGTCATCAATCGGAAAGGTGTTCTTCTTCTTCACGACA
The DNA here is from genome assembly GCF_000517525.1 of Limulus polyphemus. Taxonomy (NCBI): domain Eukaryota; kingdom Metazoa; phylum Arthropoda; class Merostomata; order Xiphosura; family Limulidae; genus Limulus; species Limulus polyphemus. The sequence goes on along the minus strand of NW_013671985.1, from coordinate 30,815 downwards.
ATGCACGTCCACATGTGGCATGTTTGACACAATACAAGATTATGGAGTTGAGTTGGGAAGTTCTCCCCTTCCACCATATTCTCCAGATATGGCACCATAAGATTAACATCTTTTTCGTTCACTGCATCATCATCCTCTTAATGGGAAAACGTATGCAAATATGGAAGGCGTAAAAGAGGACATAGACATGTTTTTTGCTTTAAAGCCAAGTGATTTCTTTATTCAGGGCATTAACAACTTGATTTTAAGATGGAAAAGCATCATCAATAAGAATAGAGACTATTTCATTTAATAAATGCTTTGTTTTGATATATAAGTCGTTCAGGTTTTTTCATCTAAAAAAACTACAATAATTTACTTTGACGACCTAATATATGATGATATGAGACACACACACACACACATATATATATATATACACATATACAAATATTGAAGTGAATTGTATGGCAATGTAATATTTTAATTATTAGATTGGATTACGAGTGTTTTGTTTTTTGGTGTGTTGTAGAGAAAAATAATCAGGTAATTTTCAATGGAGTATTTATGGCTGACTAATGCCAAAAAAAGAGGAATAAAGATATATAGTACAATAAAAAGAGGAAGTATTATTATTATTGTTTTAATTCCAAAGTAAATATACAAACTTGGATATAGTCAATGCTTGGTGAGTAGCCTTTATGGTATTCTTGTATTTGTCATGACAAAATTTATGACGATTAAAACTATAAGGTTTGCTGAACAGGATGATAAAACATTATTACAACTTATCTACTATGTTGAAGCAGACGAGGCTAGCTTATGATGATTAAAATTATAAGGTTTGATGAACAGGATGATGAAACATTATTACAGCTTGTCTACTATGTTAAAGCAGATGAAGCTAGCTTATGATGATTAAAACTATAAGGTTTGATGAACAGGATGATGAAACATTCCTATAGCCTGTCTGTTATCTTGTAAACTAACACATCAGCTGTTTATTTAAATACATTCTTTGTTAAGTTGGAAGACAAAGAATTACCACAAGCCCATCTATTAAGAATGAATTAAAACGACAGCTGCATAACTTACTATTAAGCCTCAACATGTAAAAAACAAGTTAAGTATAAAATCTGTAATGATGATGAACTTATATTTAAGTCAACTAGTGCTGTTACTACAACTGAAATTTTTATAAGATAGCTACTATAAAAACAGAGACAAAGAGTTTTTCTTTATACATCAATATACACTGTCAACATCAGCAACAACTAATGTAATGAGACACAACAAATGTCAAAATTAAACCTGAAGTACTAATATTTTCTCAAAAAACAAATTTCATAAAACAGTAAAAGCAAAAAAAGATAGAGACTTTGTACAACTTTTTCAAGTTTCACAAGTCAAAGACTAACTGTACGATATATATTTATCTTATTAGAAATTCAAGAGAAAACACACTTCACACAAGTATGTGAAAAAAATAAAGAAAAGAGTCACTCACCTCTGTGAATAATTGTTAGCTTCTCCTTTAGGTAGTTAAGGGCATTGACGGTCTAAAAGATAAGAGAAACAATTTTTCAAATGTATTTTTCAACGAGTAGTGAGACCAAAAAATTGTCTTCAAATACTTTCATAAATATTCAGAATTGTTTAAACAGTGTTCTTTCAATACTGTTAGTTTAAATTGTTATATATGTGACTTAATCAAAAACAAGAGTTATTGAAAAGTACAAAATCTCATACCGTTGAGTCATATTAATCAACATACTTGTGCCCTTCAATGGTACATTTCTGTTTCACACAAATTTGGTAAAAAAATGTATTTGTTATTATATATATTATAATAATCTCACACTCTATGTCTTTATGACTCACATATCATTATTCCAATGCCTTAAATAGCTAGCTTGATTAATAGATTAGATATTGACTTCATTCTGACAATTTACATACAAAGTATGACAGTTTCGAGATGTTTTATTTTGTTAACTGTTCCTTCACACTTCAGGCTATCTTTAAAGTGAACAAGATACATCATGACCTTGTATATATCCAGAAATACTTGAAATATTCCCTATTTTATTTATATTTAGGAACTATTAAACTTAAATAAACAAAACATATGAAGATTGTTTATCATTATCCTGACACAGCTATACTAACAGTATCATTATCCTGACACAGCTATACTAACAGTATCATTATCCTGACACAGCTATACTAACAGTATCATTATCCAAACATAGGTATACTAACAATATCATTATTCTAACACAGACAGTTATAGTAACAGTATACTGACAATAGATATATCAACAGTATCATTATCTTGACACAGCTATACTAACAGTATACTGACAATAGATATATCAACAGTATCATTATCTTGACACAGCTATACTAACAGTATCATTATCCTGACACAGCTATACTAACAGTATCATTATCACAACACAGCTATACTAACAGTATCATTATCCTAACACAGCTATACTAACAGTATCATTATCCTAACACAGCTATACTAACAGTATCATTATCCTAACACAGCTATACTAACAGTATCATTTTCCTAACACAGCTATACTAACAGTATCATTATCCTAACACAGCTATACTAACAGTATCATTATCCTGACACAGCTACACTAACAGTATCATTATCACAACACAGTTACAATAACAATATCATTATCCTTACACGGCTATACTAACAGTATCATTATCCTGACACAGCTATACTAACAGTATCATTAACCTTACACAGCTACACTAACAGTATCATTATCCCAACACAGTTACACTAACAATATCATTATCCTAACACAGCTATACTAATAGTATCATTATCTTAATACAGCTATATTAACAGTATCATTATCTTAATAAAGCTATATTAACAGCTGTTAGTATAGCTGTGTCAGAATAATGGTATTGTTCGTATAGCTGTTTTGGGATAATGATACTGTTAGTATAGCTGTGTTAGGATAATGATATTGTAAATATAGCTGTCTGTGTTAGGATAATGATACTGTTAGTATAGCTGTGTTAGGATAATGATATAGTTAGTATAGCTGTGTTAGGATAATGATATATCATTATCCCAAAACAGCTATACGAACAATACCATTATTCTGACACAGCTATACTAACAGTATCATTATCCTGACACAGCTATACTAACAGTATCATTATTCTAACACAGCTATACTAACAGTATCATTATCCTAACACAGCTATACTAACAGTATCATTATCCCAAAACAGCTATACTGACAGTATCATTATCCTGACACAGCTACAATAACAGTATCATTATCCCAACACAGTTACACTAACAATATCATTATCCTAACACAGACAGCTATATTAACAGTATCATTATCCTAACACAGACAGCTATATTTACAGTATCATTATCCAAACATAGCTATATTAACAGTATCATTATCCCAAAACAGCTATACGAACAATACCATTATTCTGACACAGCTATACTAACAGTATCATTATCCTGACACAGCTATACTAACAGTATCATTATCCTGACACAGCTATACTAACAGTATCATTATCCTAACACAGCTATACTAACAGTATCATTATCCTAAAACAGCTATACGAACAATACCATTATTCTGACACAGCTAACCTAACAGTATCATTATCCTGACACAGTAGCTGTGTCAGGATAATGATACTGTTAGTATAGTTGTGTCAGGATAATTATACTGTTAGTATAGTGTGTCAGGATAATGATACTGTTAGTAGCTACACTAACACTATCATTATTTCAACACAGTTACACTAACAATATCATTATCCCAACACAGTTACACTAACAGTATTATTATCCTAACACAGACAGCTACATTAACAGTATCATTATCCAAACATAACTATACTAACAATATCATTATCCTAACACAGTTACACCAACAGTATCATTATCCCAACACAGTTACACCAACAGTATCATTATCTTGACACAGCTACACTAACAGTATCATTATCCCAACACAGTTACACCAACAGTATCATTATCTTGACACAGCTATACTAAAGGTATCATTATCGTGACACAGCTATACTAACAGTATCATTATCCTGACACAGCTACACTAACATTATCATTATCACAACACAGTTACACTAACAATATCATTATCCTAACACAGCTATACTAACAGTATCATTATCCTAACACAGCTATACTAACAGTATCATTATCTTAACACAGCTATACTAACAGTATCATTATCCTAACACAGCTATACTAACAGTATCATTATCCTGACACAGCTACACTAACAGTATCATTATCCAAACATAGCTATATTAACAATAACATTATCCAAACATAGCTATACTAACAATATCATTATCCTAACACAGACAGCTATCTTAACAGTATCATTATTCAAACATAGCTATACTAACAATATCATTATCCTAACACAGACAGCTATATTAACAGTATCATTATTCAAACATAGCTATACTAACAATATCATTATCCTAACACAGACAGCTATATTAACAGTATCATTATTCAAACATAGCTATACTAACAATATCATTATCCTAACACAGACA
>NW_013671985.1:23049-25415 GCF_000517525.1 Limulus polyphemus | reverse complement strand
ACAGCTATATTAACAGTATTATGATCCTAACACAGCTACACTTACATCATTATCCCAACACAGTTACACTAACAATATCATTATCCAAACAGAGCTATAACTCCTTGGTATGATTTTTCTTAACATAAAGTAACTTAATTCATGAACAAAAGTCAATTGTTAGAAATGTAGGAAGTAAAGATAATGTGTTGTGTGTGTGAACTAATTATTATACTAACTAACAACCCTCTATCAACTTACCAATGTAGGACAAACAAGTCATATGTGTTTAAGCAGTCTTATAAAGAAATCTATATTAGTTATACATTGGTTTATCTTATTACAATCTTTCTTTTAAAATAAATTCAGTTAATTCAGATAATATTAAAAAGGTCATATCAATAATGAAAATGATAGTTAAACAAGCACTAACAAAGGTTTAAAATTAACACAAGCAGTAGCAAGTTTGTTACTATCAATGATTATAAAAGTAGTCAACAAAGTGTTAGTCAAATCAGCAACGTGATGGTTAAACCATCATTGCTTTGGTGGTGAAACAAACAGTCTTATAGTCACAGTGATCAAAAGAAAATGATTAGAAGTGTAGTGAGCACAATACTAAAATCACAAGTTTGAACAGCAATGTAAGGATCAAACAATCAGACATAATCCAAAATGTATAGAAACAAAAACATTTAAATACAAATCACATTTCAGTTTCATTTTTAAAACCATTATATACATATCACTGAACATCGCAATTACATATGAGTGTAGAGTTAAAAACACGACATACAGATATGAATAAAAAAATGTCAACTTTGAATAAGAACCCCGGAAATTAGACTCATCCTTGACTGGAAGTCTTGCTGTGACAAAGTTTTGTTTAGATATTTGGTCATAATAAGGACTAAATGTATAGTGAAAAATTTAAATAATAAAAAAACCTTTCTGTGAGATGACAATATCTAAATGTACATTAGTTATAAAAAAATAAAATTCAATGCAGTAACATGAAGACAGAAACTTGACACTTACTGCTACAGTAATTTTTCCTAAGATAAACTCTGGGATTGTCTGATTCATTTTCTCATACACAAACTTATAACATTTGTCTAAAGATGAGTCCATTAGCTCCATACATATCCAACAGTCTCCCTTAAATGGAAAAAAGTAAAAGTCTGGCATTATAAGTGAGATATTCCCTGTTAAAACTATTAAAGTGAAAATCATTAGGTGGTTCTGGTGAACCTATGTGAAGAACCAAGTAAAATAAACGATAAACAGATTTGTTCTACAAGTACAAATGACGTGAGCTCCAGATAAACTAACTGCTTACACCTTCCAAATAGAAAATTTTACAACACAGCTTGAATTGATGTCTTAATAGCTAGAGCAAACTGCTGATCAAAGAAAACTTTTAAAACAATATAGTTTTAAATGTAGTTTTATATCATAAACACATGGCCATCTACAATACCATTAGTACCAACAAAGAGAATACTTGAGGTAAATAAAAGTAACAAGTATATGAATTATTTTGGTAAATGAAACTGGCCACTCTCTATATTTGTTTATCTTAAGTTCCAGCATTTATACATGTAAATCTTCTCTATATTTTCCGTTTAAAAAATTGTGACATTTAGAGAAAGGTTTAAGATAAATTGTGGGTGTCAGTTTAGGGTGATCCATGTTATAGAACATAGTGTTGTACTGTAGCCTTATTTTCAGTTTTAACTACACTTGAAGTTTTCATTTTGTCTGTCCTGCAAAGGATGTCCAGTTTTGTCAATACATTGCTATAGCAATCTCTGTTTTGGACACTTTATTTTGGATTATTTGCTAAAAAATAATAAAAAATTTAGCCCATTTAATGATAACAAAAGTATTTTATTTCTTTAACTACAAGTTTACAACCTGTACATATTCCACATCACTAATGATAGGCCTAATTTCACAAATAAATATTACTTCAATAGAAATTTAACTTAAATGCTGAATTTCTTTTATATATGGTACTTATATCTCTATTACTTCAATAAAAACACAAGTTCAAAATCTACAGCATTGAGCTATGTAACCTGCTGATTCAATAATGAATCAAGAATCTAATCAAGGTTTTTATAACATGTTATTCAAATCATTTCTTAATCTTCTATCATATTTCTAGTAATTAAGCCATGTGCTCACAACGTGATGTTAAAAACTCCATCCAGTTAACAAGAGCAGAAACATCAAACTTTAAGAAATAAGCTACAACATCCTTTTATATTAAACATTCATCTAAAAGTCACTATTTTTCAGACGTAAAAGAAACCCTACTAACAGAAACCAAAAACCAAATATGTTGAAGCTAATCGATTTAATTTCCCTATATACATTATTTA
>NW_013671985.1:20574-22120 GCF_000517525.1 Limulus polyphemus | reverse complement strand
AAAAGAAACACCTTCAATAATGTTCATTCGTGATGATGCAATAAAAGGTATCAAAAACAACACTTTACTCCCAAAAGAAACACCTTCAATAATAATGTTCATTCGTGATGATACAATAAAAGGTATCAAAAACAACACTTTACTCCCAAAAGAAACACCTTCAATAATAATGTTCATTCACGATGATGCAATAAAAGGTATCAAAAACAACACTATACTCCCAAAAGAAACACCTTCAATAATGTTCATTCGTGATGATGCAGAGTTTAAAAGAGTTGGCCAGTCTGCCTACCTCTTGTACAAAACAGTAGAATTGTTCATGTTCAGGCAGGTATTTACTGCACTTACAGTGACAAGTTAGCATTGTTGAGCCTTCCTCAGTCATCTTTATTGAAAGGACTGATAAAAAAATAGTTTTATAGAGCTGACAGACCAGATCTTTCATTGCACAATACATGAATTGACTACCATTTAGGGTTTGGGTTTTACTTCTTCATAGCCTGGAATTTAGAGCAAATTTGGCCAGATATTGCACGGATTTAAAATCTCTATTCAAAATAGAAAATAAGAGAGTAATGTCAAGATATGTTTGGGAATCAACCCACTAAACACATCCCCCTGACTTGCAAACTGGGTGTTAAATTGATGCCAAAAATGAATATGTAAATTCTTTCTACATAAAATTGAAATTTTTTAATACTGAAATGCACTGTAAACTGTAAATGAAAAAAAAAAGCTTCAAAATTCATTTCACGGTGAACAAAGATTCTATGTATGATTCTGGAATGAACACTAGGGATAAATATCATTAGTCACCAAGTGAGTATGTAGTAGGCATAATATATGTAACAGCAACTGTTACTTTTTGAGATCCCTTAGAATGAATTATAGCACATGTGGCAAAACTGAAACATCATAAAAACGTATAAGTTCAAACCTATCTCTTGACTATAAAGTTCAAAATCTGTCTATGAATGATCTCAAAAGGAATTTTTTTACCCTTGGAATCAGTTTATCCCTAAAATTACCAAGGGGTTTATGAACCCCATCAGCTTTTTTCAAATATATTTTTCTAAACTATTAATTCACCAAATTGCTTGTGAATGTTGGTTATAGGGTATTTACACCAAAATGTGTAAACGAAAATATAACATCAATATTGGAATGAATTCCACTACTAAATATTCCCTATGTATTTTACGTAGAAAAAAATCAGTTATTTCTCCACTTTTTGTTCTGTTCTTTAGAGACAAGATCACAAAGTTAATCAATATTGTGTAATATGTGAATGGTATTAGCAATGAATATCACACACACACAAAAAGTTCATAACCTTAAGGATATTTAGCAACATTAAAATTAATAGATATGTTCAAACTGTTATTTCATCTTCATTTAGAGTTTGATATAACCAGAACCACTATACTGACACAAGATGGGTTGATATAACCAGAACCACTATACTGACACAAGATAGGTTGATATAACCAGAACCACTATACTGACACAAGATAGGTTGATATAACCAGAACAACTATACTGACAC
>NW_013671985.1:19907-20440 GCF_000517525.1 Limulus polyphemus | reverse complement strand
ATTTAATTTACCTATATACATTATGTAATTATTATTAATATTTTAGTAAGTAAAAACTTACTAACCCTACTAACAGAAACCAAAAACCAAATATGTTGAAGCTAATCGATTTAATTTACCTATATACATTATGTAATTATTATTAATATTTTAGTAAGTAAAAATTTACTAACATTTTGGGATTTTATCAAAGTTAATTGGTATTCTTTGTTGAGTAATAATGATAAACAACAACATGTTTACAATATAAAGCTGTTATACTGTTGTAACATTCTCCTTCAATTAACAGCTTGTTTTAACGAGTATGACTGTAGTTTTGCTGTACCCTGAAACATCAATAAAACACTTGTAAAATGAATTTTTACTCCAATAATAACTAAGCTAAGTAAAAATAAAGCAGATTTAATCATGAAACATTGATTCTTAACAAGTTTTTAACATTTAAGTTATAGCTGATCTTAAACAACTAGTAGTAAGTATAATTCTATACTTAATATTAAAACAGGAAATATTCCAAATAACTCCCAAAGTAA
>NW_013671985.1:16047-19078 GCF_000517525.1 Limulus polyphemus | reverse complement strand
AGAAATCCTCTTCACAGTCTTTCAATAACCCCTTATTTATCTTGTAAAACACGCTAAAACTTTTATCCATAAAACTTTTTTAAGAGTAACTTACATACTTGAAAGTATTTAAACGATTCAAGCAGTTTTTATAAATCACATTTTAAAAAGTTTCAAATAATTTTAAGAAGATTTCTAGAGCCAAGTATGTGGCATGTAACTACATCAAAATCATTTACTGATAAAGAATATTGATGTACGCTTAACTAAAAGTTAAAATTAAAGTTCTACATATACAGATTCTATGTTTCATTGACAACTCCAAGAAACTATTAATGCCAAGCAAAAATAATCAATTAATTTCCACATGGAGGTTTCAAAAGGCTTTATCCCAAGAAAGCACAATTCAACACAGATGAGTGTGTGTGTGTGTGCATTTTTCTTTAGCAGAGCCACGTCAGGCTATCTGCTGTGTCCACCAAGGGGAATCGAACCCCTGATTGCAGTGTTGTAATTCCATACTTACCGCTGTCCCACTGGGGGACAACACAGATGAAAGAGTCAAAATTATTTTATGTTAATAGTTGCATTTAAAAAAAAACATTTTACTTAGCACTAAATGATAACAGCACTATGCTTACCTAGTTTTTATATCATAATCATTATTTATGTATATTAAACAACTACTCAAAGTTAACGAAAATTAATACTATATAAAAGAGTGAAAACTTAGTAATCTAAAACGTTTCTTTTTGTTTCTCCCCCCCCCCCTCTTCTGTATATGTACTGCTGCAACAGACAGAAAGTAACAACAGAAGAACAATTCTATTTCAACAAGACTGTAATATAACTTGACTCCTTTTCACTGGTCATTTTGAACTTTTGGACTAGTAATATATGAAACAGACAACCATCCATGGTTGCTGGACTAATTAATCTTCTTTGGACTGGCCAGCTGTCACCATTATCTCTTGAATTCTTCCTTCTCACAGTGGAAGTACATTATCAAATGACATGAAACTTACTAAATAGTGCCTAGTTTCTTCTTTAAAAATATTCATATAGTTTGATTTAGTTTTCTATACTCTTTTATGTAGTAAAAGTCTGAACATTTTGTTGCGAGACACTGTTTTAAGAAAAACACTGAAAATACTTCTTTTGTCTTAAACTCAAATTTTTTTTATATTATTTATCAGAAAGTTCTATTTTATATATACAATCAGTTTCAATTTCATTGATATTCACAAATATTTTGATACTTTATTTTGTTAATTGCCATAGTCTCCACTTCTGGCTATAAACCTTATGAAATAATAAATCTTTAAAAAAAAACATCACAAAAGCTAACAAATATTTGTGTGATTTGTGATCTAACCTGCCAAAGTGATGTTAGGTCAGGCAAGGTAACATTTGCTAACAATTTTCTTCACCAAGATCAATTTATATCTAACAGATATAGTTTATTTTCAATATATAATAAGTTATTTTACTTATCAACGTTGTTTGAATACAATAAACTAAGCAATATTAAATAAATAAAAACATTAATCATAAGAATATTTTGCAGTGACTTACAGTACTCTCTAAACCTAATAAGGCTTAGCTTATGTCTTGTTACAGAAGAACATTTCCATAACTTTCATGCAAACTAATATAACACAAAAACATTTTCAGGAATGAGAGGAGTAGGTATAGGGGTGACCAGCCTTACCCTTAATAATGTTAGTATGGTACTGTTTGTATACATATGTAGATTTTGTTTGCACTTCCACCTAGCAACAAGTTAGGTTTAGCCGCCCATTTCAGAAGCTAAGAATCCCTGTTTTGACCAATCATAAAATCAGAAGGAAAAGTGAAGGTCAGTATGATTTCATCCATCGTTCTGCCAGAAATAAAGGTGAGGAAAGGCAACTTACATAAACAAGTGTTATTCAGTCATCCTTCAATATTTGTTGCATGTCCGTTTACGAGTATAAATTATGAAAAACTGAAGTTACAGATGAAATTTTTTAGCCTTGAATTATGATGAAAATGGAAAATATTTCTGAGTAAAATGTACTGACCTTCTTGTAAGTGTTTCTGTATCATTAAGTTCTTCTTTTATAAATGTAATAAACATTATTTTCTTAAAGAAACCCCAAAGACTACTTTCTAACCAATATGAAAAGAGGATTATTAGTTAAACCACAGGAGATAGTGGGATCACGGAAACAATTCTTAATTATGCTTTGAAGATGAAAATACATTTCTGTAAGTACACAATTAGTTTATATAATCAATCAGATAACGTTTTCACATACTATTATCTGTAGCAAAAATGATTCATAAAACAAACTCTTACTTCTTCAGGAGAAACCTTCAGTTTCCCAGAAGTCTGTTTGCTTTTTGTAAGCCAATGTTCTCTAAAGTTAAAAAGAACAAGATCATTAATAGGCTGCAATAAAAGAAGTAACAAGTTTCTGTATTCTACCATATGTCTGAGTAAGTGTTTATGTATTCTACCATATGTCTGAGTAAGTGTTTATGTATTCTACCACATGTCTGAGTAAGTGTTTATGTATTCTACCACATGTCTGAGTAAGTGTTTATGTATTCTACCACATGTCTGAGTAAGTGTTTATGTATTCTACCACATGTCTGAGTAAGTGTTTATGTATTCTACCACATGTCTGAGTAAGTGTTTATGTATTCAACCACATGTCTGAGTAAGTGTTTATGTATTCAACCACATGTCTGAGTAAGTGTTTATGTATTCAACCACATGTCTGAGTAAGTGTTTATGTATTCAACCACATGTCTGAGTAAGTGTTTCTGTATTCAACCACATGTCTGAGTAAGTGTTTCTGTATTCTACCATATGTCTGAGTAAGTGTTTCTGTATTCTACCATATGTCTGAGTAAGTGTTTCTGTATTCTACCATATGTCTGAATAAGTGTTTCTGTATTCTACCATATGTCTGAGTAAGTGTTTCTGTATTCTACCATATGTCTGAGTAAGTGTTTCTGTATTCTACCATATGTCTGAGTAAGTGTTTCTGTATTCTACCATATG
>NW_013671985.1:0-15101 GCF_000517525.1 Limulus polyphemus | reverse complement strand
AATAAGTGTTTCTGTATTCTACCATATGTCTGAATAAGTGTTTCTGTATTCTACCATATGTCTGAATAAGTGTTTCTGTATTCTACCATATGTCTGATAAGTGTTTCTGTATTCTACCATATGTCTGAATAAGTGTTTCTGTATTCTACCATATGTCTGAATAAGTGTTTCTGTATTCTACCATATGTCTGAATAAGTGTTTCTGTATTCTACCATATGTCTTAAAAAGTTTCATACTTTACTATATGTCTTAGTTTAAAACTGTTGTGTGAAAAAAAAAGTTAATGCCATATATATATATATATATATATACCCAGTAAATTCTTTATTAATTGTAGAGGTCTATTTACTTTCATGTCAATATTACTAAAGTGCTAAACAAAATAATTATGTTCTTTTACAGTTTCTATTTAACAGCCTCTCTTCATATGTAAGTTCAAATAACCACACATAGGGTAATAAAATACATTTAATGGATCACTAGATAGCATTAGAAAATAAATTGAACTTAAAATATAACATTCTTTTTCCTTAATGCTAAAACAAATTCAAATGCAAATAAAAATCATAAAATGCAAGCTGCATGTATAAATTAGCTTTAATTCTTAGTAATATCATGAACACTAGAAATATATTTTTTTATCAGAAATCTACAAGTCTTTTATTATGTGTGACACTACTACCCTCTTAAAGTCAACAAATTAACCATACAGTTTTGTGTCATTTTGTAGTAGTTTTCTAAGTAGAGATTTACCTATTGTTGCCTTAGTACTTACCAGGGTCCTAACTTTGCATTGTTTAGTCAGCCCTGACCAGCTAAGAGGCCCACGGGCCAAGTAGAATAGTGAAAATCAAAAAATTTAACCAGTCCAACAGGCCAGATTAGAATTTTATGCATTTTTTCCTATCTTATTTTGTCATCAAATATACACTTCTATAGTTTTTATATCTTGTAAAAGTATTTTCTTCAACCTCCCAAATGGAGCCTTTAGCTTTCTGTTTTTAAACATTATGGTAAATCCTGATAATGTCTGAACTGAAAAGGAAGTTCTTGGAACATGTGAATAATGGGATCAATTCTAACCAAAGAATATTACTATCTAAATGAAGAAATATTTCATCTTTTGGTCAGTATTAAAATAGTAATCTCAAGTTTGTTTGTTTATTTTTTGTGTTTCTCTGGATTTTGTTTGTGTGTTTGTTGTTTAGCTATTTGGACTTTCGTTATTGTAGTACCAAGCTGTACAACATGTTTTACACTACTTTTAGTTTAAAAGTTTAAGAAATTTTGTTTGGTTCCCTGATTGACACATAGTATTGATCAAGCAAGTTTCTAACCCTAACTTTCCCCACTGGCTAATTGGATCAAGTGTAGATTGGGTGCCTTTTTATCCCATTCTCTTGCAGGAATTACAATGTGCTTTTAATTAGTAAACCTAGTTATTCTTGTTGGTTAATAGACAGTAGCTGAAAGTGCCTATGCCCATTAGCTGACTGATCTAACAGACATCAATCATGTCTGAAACTTGAGAGTTTTTTGTCTTATTTAAAACAGTGTTGGGGCCTGGGAGAGCAGATTTTCTAACAAATTTCAGCAGATTCTACACGGATTTCACTTACGTAAATTGTAGAGGGATATACATAAATCTTGACACGGAATACTAGAGTTAATTTCATTTGGACTTAAACAGAGTTTTTGTAGTGTTTCTTTAATTAACTTCTATACAAGACCCCTTTACAGTTCTCACTTTCAATTGCTGGTAACAAGTTTGTGTATTTTTATGTAGTTCTACTCTTCAAGAACTCTTTAATTTCTCTTTCAACTTCAGGGATAACTTTAATTATTTTTTGTGAGGGTGCTGTTTGGCTTTAGCCTGTAATTTAACTAATATTTGTTTAAATTCACCAATGAAAAAAATTATGTACTAGTTACATCATAGAACAATGGAGCATAGGTTTAAATTTAAAGAATGGATTATTATCGTTTTGGTAAAATCTGAGTGGGATTTTGCAAAAGATAAATGAGGGTTGATTTTATCGTTTTACATTTTAACTTAAAGATAATCTTGTCTTGTGATTACCTTTAGATACTAACTTAGATTACAGAAGGAAGAATGCACAGCAAGAACATATTGTTCTATAGTTTTCATTGCTCTCACATCCTTTTTGTGACAAACAATGATCACTTTCCCACAATAAACTGTATTGCAGTAGTGTTATCTTGTATTGTATGATAGTGTGTTGTTGTTTACGCTGTACACCATAAAGATTTCCATAAAATATGTGTTCCTTGTACAAATCTGTGTTCTGTCTCATTCTTTGTGGCCCAAATCAGAAATAAACAAATGCACATGAGATCCATGAGCCTCCTGCTATTCATGGGCCTGACTCCTCTGCTCTGTGAGCTATCCTCATGGTACCACAATATTGACAGAAAAAAAAGTATAAATAAATATTTCAAAATTTAACTTTACTCTAGGTAATCAAAAGGCCTGATTAACACTGCAGCACACAATAAATGCATGATTTTATCTTAAAATTGTGTCATCTCCTACATTGAAATCTCAACAATGATAACTTAAACAGAACTAATCAAAGCCATCACAACTAAAGGAGACTCCTACTTGAGTCCAGGAAGCTATACCGTATCAGGAAGTAGGAACACAAAATGTCTCAGAAGGAAGGAACACTAAATAAGTGTGTCAGAAAGGAGGAACACTAAATGTGTGTGTCAGGAAGTAGGAACACTAAATATGTGTGTCAGGAAGTAGGAACACTAAATATGTGTGTCAGGAAGTAGGAACACTAAATATGTGTGTCAGGAAGTAGGAACACTAAATATGTGTGTCAGGAAGTAGGAACACTAAATAAGTGCGTCAGGAAATAGGAACACCTCAAGGTGTGTGTCAGGAAATAGGAACACTCAAGGTGTGTGTCAGGAAGTAGGAACACTCAAGGTGTGTGTCAGGAAGTAGGAACACTCAAGGTGTGTGTCAGGAAGGAGGAACACTCAAGGTGTGTGTCAGGAAGTAGGAACACTCAAGGTGTGTGTCAGGAAGGAGGAACACTAAAGATGTGTGTCAGGAAGTAGGAACAGTAAATATGTTTGCCAAGAAGGAACACTCAAAATGTATATTGGAAAGGAACACAAAGTTAGTAAGGAAGTAGAAACACTCAAGAGCTTAGGAGTGTCAAGAAAGCACTAATATATCTATACATTAGAAATGCACATTATCAAAGAAAATCAACATACTATACATATTTGTTCATATCAAGTGCTACACTTGTTTCTGTAACATGGACATAAATGATACTGACAGATTTGTAGGCATACTATTTTTTTATATAGAGAAACTTACGTAGGTACATGATAGCATACTCCAGGGACAGAAGACGGAATTTGGACTCGTTTGGAGCTTGATCCTGGCTTAAACTCCAGTCTCAACTGTACTCGCTTTTCTGGGTAAAATATACATCACAGAAAAATCAGATACATGTTTTATTTCAATATGAACAAACCAACTTTTTCATGTGTACATTGATTTCCAAAGCTAGCCAACTTAGATTACTATATAACATCAATTCATTATGTAAACTGTTTATAATGCTGACCAATGTTAACATTTTACTTTACTGAAAATGTATTTCTGATAAATACTTACCTCCAAATACATAATTGCTATTTCTGCCTATGAGATTTGCATGCTGCTATCCTTGGGCTAACTTCATCTAAATTCATGTGTTTAATGTGAACTGTGCTGGTATTTGATGATGTCATCATGAAAAACAGCCCTCCAACAAAACGAGGGTGAAACAACCTCTATGTGCAGTAATTCCCCCCTATACAATTGCAGGTGAGAAACTTCATTCTTAGCCGAATAAAAGAGAAAGTGAATTGTAAGTGGGGAGGATGGGTGGGAAGGTGTGAATAGGTGAGTATCTATTGGAAATACATTTTCATGTAAGGAGAATATAAACTTCCAATAACTCACCTCTACACACACAATAGCCAGAATCCAACACTGAAATGGTAAAGGGGCTGGTGCAAAACATTAAACCTAGATGGGCTCCCTTAAGAAAGCACCAGAAGGGAAAGCCCATGGAGTTTGACAGCTGATGGCAAGGGCACACCTGTGGGAGACCCTCATCTCATCTTGACCAGAGCATACTTTTTGTCTGAAAGAGAGAGAGAAAGATAAAATAAAACTCCAAATGTCACAGGGATGAAACTTTTTCACCACCAACCAAGCACTTGCACTTAAGTGTGTGACAAGCCAAGAAGTGTAGTGTG
Source organism: Limulus polyphemus (assembly GCF_000517525.1). NCBI lineage: Eukaryota > Metazoa > Arthropoda > Merostomata > Xiphosura > Limulidae > Limulus > Limulus polyphemus. Next base: position 10,810 of record NW_013671985.1, on the reverse strand, counting down.
GTTAGGGTGCAATCACACCTTACTGTGTCTCACCTCAGCTCAATTGGATGGGTCGAAACAGGGGTGATGAATCCATCTAGCTGGATAAATTACAAGGTTTTCCCATGCTCCCTTGGAGAATTCACATTGGAGAGACTTAGAGAAGCACTCAGGTCCCCATCAGATGCCTGCCTGCGAGAAAGACCTTTTACTGGAGACAGTGCAATTGGATGGGTCGAAACAGGGGTGATGAATCCATCTAGCTGGATAAATGACAAGGGTTTCCCATGCTCCCTTGGAGAATTCACATTGGAGAGACTTAGAGAAGCACTCAGGTCCCCATCAGATGCCTGCCTGCGAGAAAGACCTTTTACTGGAGACAGTGCAATTGGGTAACCAAGAAACTCTATCTTGAAAAGCAGGAACGAGAGAAGAGGACAGTCACCTCCTTAATGCTGGCTTTCTCCATGATAGTCCATGGAAGGTATGGTCTGGATTGGGCAGTTGAGTAATCTTAATCTCACATTGATACCTCAAGTGGTCCATCTCAACAGTGGGTACTGGTAGAGTCAGGGTAAATGGGTTGAGCACTTTCAATTACCCTTGGTCTGATGCAGATTTTGGAAAATAAGCATACCCTGGGATACAACACCAGCAATCTGGTAGGATCTTATAAGGTGGAACAGAGTGAGGAAAAAAATATGTACTTTCCTTTCTCAAAGATGTTGTGTAGATTGAAAAATAGCAACTGGAGGAAATCAAAATCCTGCAGGAGACAAAACAGATGATGAAGATAATGGCAGATGGACATGCTAGTCTGAAGGATCTTACCCAAGGGTCGGTGAAAATGAGATACAAGATAGTGGGGCAGGTGATGAACTTCATTCAGTGAAATGTGTAAAAGCCTGCAAGCATCAATATCCAGGGAAGAATACACCCAGAGGAGTTGGTAGACCCATACAGTAAGCGTAGGAGGTGACATGGTCCCTGGATGAAAAGGGGTCCCAAGTCAAAAACAAATGATGATGGAAACCACAAAAAGGAAATGTTTATGCCAAAAAATATTGCACAGCTGGAACCGGTCAAAAGAAACAGTCCAGGTCTGAGTGAGCACAGAGGTGAGAAAGAGGGTGATAGAAGAGAAAGAACAATAACCTTCACAAGCAGCTGAAGTCTTGGTAAGAAGGGATCGGGCTGGGTAGAAAAGTAAATAAGTACAGTGAAAGAGAGTGTGGGAAGCATCAATGGCATATACATCCAAATGATTGTGATCACACGCAAGAAGAAGAAGGTATGTCTTAAGAAAACGATGGTATAAAGAACAAGAAGCCAATGGCTCAAATTGGGCACATGTGAGAGCATGTAAAGCCACATTAAGGTCCTAGTCAAGCATGGGAGTCAGTAAAGAAGGAAGGATTGGAACAGAGTGGAGAAGACAGGGGAGGAAAACACCTGGTGATAATGGGAAAGGTGAAATTTAGTGGAAACAGTGCAATTGGATGACAGTCCAAATAAAACACCAGGGACAGACAAACATTTCCCAGTTTTAAATTAGACCAGACATGTGAGCCTTTCTCTCTCATATTTTTGGGAGATCAAATAATGGTGGGCAGGTATCTGAGGATTGGAGAATTTCTAATGCTACTCATACTTTTAAAAGGAGTGATAAGAATTGCCCAAAAATTATAGGTTAATCAATCTTACTTCTTTATCAGCAAAATTTCTGGAGAGCCTGATAGTAGAAGCTTTCAAAATTATCCTACTAATCTGTTCTCTTTCTTTTTTTTTGAGCATGTTGCTTGTTATCTGGACTAACATAAAATACCTAGTTTGAAAGATCCCTCATGATTCACAGAGGCTCCAATGTACTGATCAAACTCCTCCATTATCCTTAATCACTTCTATAGCTATCCCAAGAGGGGTTTGTATTTGAAAAAGAAAAACCTTTTAGGGGTAACCACCCATTATATCTGCATACATGCATCATGTTTGGTCTCACTAGCTCATGAGTAGGTTCATCACAGTTTGAAACATGTTAACCACAGAATCCTGAGAGTGGCTAAGAACAGAAAAAATCTTATTCTGTATTCAGGTTCAGCAACCCTGAACACCTACTCCTAGACCACCCATCATGCTTGGATGAACTATAATGTTTTAGGACACCCCAGAGCCTAAGTAAATAGCATTTCTCATAGTAAATCTAATACACTTTTAGGGTGTATTTATAAACATATTGATTACAAGTTAAATGAAATAACTATCTCTCAATATAAATCCCATGTTCTGTCTCACTTGGAATACTGGGTAAAGTTTTGGCCTCTTTATCTAAGAAAGAACATTGACTTATTGATAAGGGTACAGCAGAGGGCTATCATGATAATTCCAGGGATAGAGGCAGTGGCATTGTGGTAGAAGAGTTAAACCTGTGATGGGAAGCAGTTATTTATCATGCATCTGGTGCAGTAATGTAAGAGAATAAAGTGCAAACACCCAACATCATGTGTACACTGTTTCATAGTATTTCTACAACTGTAGCTACAGGCCTGAGTTGGTGAGCTCATCGTGCCTAATAAAATCATGCTCTTGTCACACTATTTTGTTACTACATCCACACCTGCAAAGTCTCTCAGAAGACTTAGGCCATACTGAAATTCATCAGCCTGTAGGGCCCACCTGGACCAGAGTTAGGTTTTAACCATGCAACCCACAAATGATGGTCTTCCAAGCTGGAGGGCCCACCTGGACCAGAGTTAGGTTTTAACCATGCAACTCACAAATGATGGTCTTCCAAGCCCCATTCTTTGTGTCTAAAGTACACCAGACATATAATATATATTTGGCTATGATGTTTCATGCAGGTTTTTACATTCACAATGCAAGAAATTACACCACTTTGGAACCAAAAACCAAAACGTTTTCTGGGTGGATGTTCCTCCCAGATCCACCACTGGATTTTTTGCCTCACTTTACACTCATGTTCAGTCTGAAATAGTAAGGCTTTATTTTTCTTGGAAAAATCTTGTAATTCCAGCATGATAATTCTCTGTAATTCATGTCCATTTACTATTATAAAATATGTCCTTTCCAGAAAAGTCAAAATCACAAAATGCACAACTGAAAATATTGGGATTGACATACACAATCTGTCAGAAAAAAATCCTTGGCTCTCAGCTCATAATGAAACCAATTTTCTAGAAGTCAAACTAAGAAACTGTAAATTAACCTGAATGGTTCATTCAGTTTATAAGCAAATACAATTAGTGATTTCCATCATGTCTGAGAGAGGAGGAGATATTTTCATCACTAACACCACTTCTATATCATCACTTTAATGTTTTGTTCATCTTACAGCACATGTGTGTAGAATGACAACTAACTGCACGTAGTTTATAATACAAAAATGCTGTTCACCTTTAAGATTATGCTCCTGAATTTCACATAGTTAAATAAAAGAAAGAAGCATGATTACCGTGTGAAAAGATTAAACTTTTCCTTTGATCACCCATATTTTTTCGTTTTGTTTCTTTACTGCTTATGATAATGTGTACTTTTCAAAACTTTTCAGCAGCAAGCACATATACTCTTTGTTGAGGTTCTTGACTTCTGCACATTTCAGTCTGGATATTTCTAAAGAAATAGATAAAATAAAGATTTGTTTTAAAATACTTTGGGAAAGTTACATGTCTAATGTACATTCTACCTTAATTATGGGTAAGTTAAAATGTTTTTCAAAGGTTGTCATGCAATAAATAAAACATCAAGATGTTAAGAAATCAGTGCTGACTGGGGATCTTTGTCTCACACTCGTATTTTGAGACTGATGACCTTGAAACTGTATTGCCAGAGGTTATGTAATTATCATATATATATATATATTATGACTGCTACACAATGAAAAAATGAATTAAAATGCAAGAAGGAATTTAGTGTGACTAACTATGGGAAACATTACACAGCAACTTCAAAAGGAGTGTTAAAGAGTGGTAAAACCAAAATCATAAAAGTGAATTTTATAATATTAAAAAAAGTATCTAATCACAAAACCGGATAAAAAATATTAATTAAATGATACATAATGAATCACTAATTTAAGTTACTATACAGAAACAGAATCTATGAATTAGATATTGATAAATAAATCAACATATTAACCTGATGTGTACATGTGGTGGTCAGTGTGCATGCCATGACCTTTTACAGAGTGCTATTCAAAACATAATATGTATTTGATGTCAGAGGTATAAGTTAATACCTTTATCCTATATTGTTGATTTTGTGACATCTAAACTGTAGATATTTTGGAGTTTCTAGAGGTTATGCAACATGCAAACTTTACAACTAACAAAATAATTTTTATTCTTCACATGAACATCACCATGTCAAGGTCTAAGTCAGAATGACGTCAATTCACAGACATATCTTGAGTACAATACTTTTGTAAAACATCAGATTTTTTGTTTACAACAGACTGGTACATTTAAGTAAAGTTTGCTACATTTCATGTAGATACACGTAGCAAATTTGGAATTATAGTCAGCATTCTTTCTCCAATATCGAACTGACCCCACGAGCATTCAGTTAATGTAAACAGAAAGAATATATTAACTGTCTCCTTATCACTAATACACCTTTTGCCTTAAAAGTGTCATTAAAAACCAGATAAACCAAGAAATTGTTATATTTTTAATAACATGGACATATAAGCACCTTGCTTTACATGAAGCCAGTAACTTAATATCTTAGATTTAATTCTTTTAGGAATGCATTTGACTACAATGAATTGAATATATTAAAGTTATTAAGAGTTTTCCAACATATATCTATAACTTATTTGTAAGTGACACCAAAAAAGGGGGGGGGGGTTAAGTATTTGAGCGGTTAAATAAAGGTGAAGGTTATGTACAAGATGTATGAAGAGTCAATTGCAAAAATCTTAAAAGAGGTATTGATATCCTGTGCTTTTTCTAAATACTTAGATGTCAGCTACTACATCATATATTTTAAATGATATTTGACAGAATTTTAATAAAAAAACTCTCAAGTTCTGCTATTGAATATTTTTTGCTTCCTGCATTATACCAAGATAATATTTTTCAAACTTTTCTGATGTTTTTTAATGATATAATTAGACATTTAAAAGCCAAAGAAATAAGTATCTTTAATTCAATTACTGACATTCGGTGGTTGTGTTAATGCAAAAATATGAATTCTGGCCACAAAATAGATTAATTGGATGAAAGAAAAACTCATTCTGCATTCACAGGATGCATGAAAATGGGAAAGGAACACAATAATAAAGAAAGATGCATCTTAACATAAACAGGGTTAGCAGTTTATGGCCATCAGTACTGGCAGTATTGGTACTGGTTTACAGTACATCATATGTTGAGAATAATATATGTTTTCACATGTCCCACCTTCGAAGTTTTTGAGGGAATTTTACAAATGTTTCAGTATTTTTAGCATTTTAAAAGAGTTTAGGAAAGAAGTTACAACAATTCTCTGAGTTTTTAAGTGAACATATACATGAAGTAATATCGTAAGTAAACATGCTTGTATTACAAAATAAGGTCAAGAACTAGGAAAGTATAGCTAGCTGGTTAAATGGTATTTAAAATAACGAGTTAGGAGTTATAAAAAATTAAGCTACGTCAGAGATGTTGAGAAAAGTGCTAGCACAAGTGATTGGCAGTGATTAATTACTGATGCCAACTTGTTAGTACTGTGGAGACTACGAAAACGTTGATGTTAACATGTAAAAGCAGTACTTTGATGATATATTCCTAACATGATGCTGGTGTACTAGAACAAGTGAGAAGGCAATCAGCTAACTCACCATAACAGTAACCAATCACCGAGTTTTGGTTATGGTTTTGAACTAACCCAGGAAGTTGCACAAACTGACCAATAAAGTGTTAGAGCTACTTGCAGGTAGTTAGAAACACTATTTGGGAAGTCAACAATATGGGTTAAAAACTCGTGTCTGAAGCCGCAAAATCAGTTCTTATCAGTCTTGTTCGAGTTGTTACAGTCGTTCTTGAAGTTCTCCACTATGATCTCCAACCTCCAGCTCTGTTGTAAGTATCTGCCATGTATTCTATTTAATTAATGTAATTTAGTAGTAAAGGACATTCATGTTTATATTAGGGAAATGTACTCTATATGTTCTGGTTATTGGTGCTGATTAAAAGTAACAGTAAAAGTTATAACGATTAGTAAACTTTTGACTATTATTTTATGCTATGTGGAAAAATGTTGTTATATTTTGTTCAATGTTAGTCTTGGAATCTGTTTCTTTATTCTATCTGTAAATTATTACCTCGAGTTAGCGACTTGTGAGCTCCACTAGCCACTTCAAATCCCCAACTAAATAAATTTGGTGTAATTGGCAGTATAATTGAAACTCCTACAATTTGCCCTAAGGGCACTGCCCATTACATTTTGAAAGAACACCTCCTCTGGTATTTCAGCTTTGCTTTTCATAGAATTATAAATGTTTGATGCAGAAGTTTTGAGTTCATACTTCAGTCGATAAGCGAATCTCAATGTGAAAATTGGCAGTAGCATGAAATATGGAAAACTGGAAAATGTGAATATGCCTACGTGACTGATTGCACGTTAGGTAGGTGCATGTGTGATTAATCCTTAGCGGGATGGTCAAACTGCGCATGTCACAACGTTTAAGTGAGTTACATTCAAAATTTAATTAAACTACTTAATTATCATGGTATATGAACAAACTTGACATCAAACCATAGATAAAAAAATCAAATTTTTATATTATATAAATTTAAAGTTTTAATTGTATAAGCAAATATTTAAAAACAACCTCAAATTTCCTTAGTGTGAAAATTTGGATATTTATTCTTGAGCCATCTCTTCTTCTGGATTTTTTTGTACACCCCCTAGAAAGCTACAAAATGTAACATAAAATATTCTCCATAATTTCATCACTGATATTCTAAAGCTATATTTTTATATTCTTCAATCTTATGGGGCTAAAGAGCAATCCATGAAAATTCAGAAACCACTTTCCATGCCTACCTCTGACATGCTCTAATTTATAATTTGCTAATAGTTGTTTTTGAGGCTGACTCTCATTAAATTTATAACCAATAGAAAGCCTAGATTTCAACTGATTCATTGCCATAGTCATCATACCATGTGGGCTTACAAATAATTGAAAATGTGGTTTGATGTGAAAAAAATTTTCCCACAAGAACACACTGGGAAGAATAATTGAATTTCTAACTGCTCAAGTCATATGATTAGAAATGCTCGATTTCCGGGTACCGGTGGTACTCAGTTGGTACTGGTAACCTGGTACCCCCAGTACTATTGCAAACTCTGAGTATAACTAATACCCTTGAATTTTACCATCTGACTGGAAATATTTAAAGAGTATCTAGTTTCAGCTTAAAAATATCATATAATTTGATTTAGTTTTTCTAACATTTTCCATGTTGTGAAATATACAAAATTTCATTGAGACATTGTTTTCAAAAGATGTTATAAATACTTCATTATATTTTACAATTTTTAGGAAATTTACCATTGAATTGTTTCAACAGGCATCTGCTAGTCTCTGTATAAATCACCAGTTAAGCCTCACTTGGTATACTATATATATAATTTTGATATTACCTATTACAGGATACGAACTCGTTGGAAAGGGTAGAATAGAACTACTAGAATTATTACAGGAACAGAAGGGTTAGATTAATTAACTTATTTTCTCTTAAGGAAATAAGTGTAAGAAGTAATCTTATTGAGCTTGCAATATCATCTAGAAGATCAATAGGAAAAATACTTCTCATTGTTTTGTGTTGTATCCTGAAGACAAGTTTGAGATTTGGAAGAAACAGATGGGGTTGTTGTTAAAGAGTTTGACTTTTCTAACATGATTAACACATGGAATAAGATACTATTAACAGTATGGAGGTCAGCACCTTATAGAAATGTAAAAGTGGGATAAATAATTTCCTGAAAAATAAAGTTGGGTTTCATTTTCTTTAGCCACTTTTCTTCAGTAATGAATGCACAAGTTCTGCCTAGAAGAACAAAACAGTCCTTGTTGTCTATATGTTATATTACCAAATATAACTTTTATTTCCCCATTGTCATATAAACTATATATAAAGTTTCATTTTGTGAACTCTAAAACACCATAAAGGAATAATGGTTTATATACTGATGAGCAACTTCACAATTCTAACAGGCTATAGGATCTACAAGTGTAAATGCTACACAACAAAACTATTTAAGCACATATCATCAAATGACTTTCTTTTTTTGATGCATGAAACTTCAAGTAGCTAAAGAATATTGTGAAAATGTATAATAACAGTTAGTAAATTAATTTTATGCATATAAATACCAAAAGCATGCAAAAGTAAAAATCTAAAACAAGGTAGTACAGAATAGGCAAAATTATATTAATTTATATAAAGAAAAATGAAAGTTATAAAATCTTATTAAAATTCAAATACATAAAATACTTTTAGAGTTTTAGATACTCTAAATACATACAAATGGTCTGTCTTTGTCACTTTGTGTCTGAGGGACTTTGGATGTTTTACCAATAATTTTAATTCAAAGCATTCATTCATATAAATGAAAATAATATTAATACTAATAGTATTACTATTAATTCTAGCATCTGTGATTGTTTTTAAATTTTTATGTAATTAAAAACTATGATTATAAAATTCCTTAAAAACATAAACTTAACAGAATCAATTACAGAAGTGCTCTTAGTTATACTTAGTTAAAGTAACCTTTACTCAACTTTTTGAAACTTTCGTAATATAAATGAAATATCATTATCATATATATATATATATAACCTCGTCTTATCAGCATTGGGCCTTAATAATAATAGTGATTATTATGCCTGTCAATATGATAAGTACATAGTCCAAAAGTTAACTTCATTTTACGCTATAATTTTATTTCATAAGTAACTGTTAATTGTTACACGTTACATTTATAATCATGCAAGTTTATTAATAATATTATTGTTCCATAGTTTAGTTACCCAGCATAACTATACTATCATATATTAGCATTACTATTAGTAATATTATTAATCTTGTAAGTTGTAACTTGTAGTGATAATAATACTACACTACTATACCCCGTACATTGAAGCATATCAGTTATAAACCTATATATATATATATATAAATTATAATAATAACAAGCAAAAATAAGAACTTACAATTTTTCAATAATCGTCATTGTTCAAGATTCATTAACTAACAACCTTACATCAAAAAATAGAATCCATGATAATATGTTAGACACTACGACAGTTAACTTCCTTACTATACTTTATATACTTAACTGCCATCTATTGTTGAGCCATTTTTCTTTTCATATTCAATTGATATGGCATTTATATTTCATTATTCAATCTAGTAAATAAAAGTTAACACACTAGATTTTACCTGTTTTAATAATAATTCTCAAGTGCATGGATAATTTCACATGAAAATATTTTCAAATTTATGTATCACTTATAGATGCTACTTTAGTGTGCGATCTACATTGATACTATCATCAACAATGTTTTATTGATTCACTAAAATATAATGTTGCGTCAGCGAGGTCAAGTGACTAGTATCACGCCACGTCCTTTTAGAAATATCCTGTTCCTTCATGAATGCTCTAGCGTTTACTAGATATGTGTTAGTCTAGTATATATAAGACGGCCACAAAGTGACGGGAAAAATATGTGTGTAATTGAACTGCGGAGGTAATGAGTAAGAATATTGTTGAGCACGTGAGAAGTTCGTTGTGAGTTAAGCGTTTGTTATAGAGCGACTGTTGAAATAAAGTGTATCGTAAAGTTGTATTCGGAAAGAATAAACCAGTTTTATTTAAGAAAGGACTTGTGTCGCTAAAGTTTCGTCGGAACGAATTTACGGAAAATTAACTAACGAACGGAAACGTAACAAATTGGTGTCAGAAAGTGGGATAAAGAAAAAGAAGAAAAAGAGAAGATGGAAACGAGATGCGGCAAATCAAACTACAGCTTAGCAAATTTGACAGCAGCAATACAAGAACAGCAAAAGAAACAAGAAGAACGAGAAAGTAAACAAGATGAGAGACAACAGCAGTTACAAGAAAACCTGCAACAATGGCAGGTCGAACAACAAAATAAACAAGAAATGAAACAAGAAGAGAGACAACAGCAGTTGCAAGAAAACCTGCAACAGTGGCAGCTCGAACAACAAAATAAACAAGAAGAGAGGTTATAGCAGTTGTTGGAGGAAAAGGAAAAGAAACAAGAAGAGAGATTAGAGCAGTGACAACTAGAACAAGAAAACAAACAGGAAGAAAGTCTCCAACAGTTGCAGGAAAGTCAGCAGCAACTACAGGAAAGACAGCAGCAACTACAAGAAAGTCAACAACAGTGGCAAGAAGTACAAATGGAAAACATTAGAAAATTTAAAAGCGCCAACTTCATATAACTTCATTGGGGCACGTCCCTTATGCTTGGGTCCCCTTTTAGCACAACATGTACTGCATGTTCTGCACCATTCTTCCACATCTTGTCTCATACCTATCCAGTAAAATCTCTGTCGTAGGGGACTCAATGTTTTCTTAACTCCGAGATGTCCTCCTGTTACAGTATCATGCGATTGATGCAACACAACTTCCCGTAACTTTCTTGGTATAACCGTTTGCCAGGTCGTCACTTTCCCATCGGTAGTTTCCCATCTCCGGAGAAGAATACCATCTTCAAGCTTCAACTGGTCCCATTGTGCCCAATAGTTTTTGTCACAGGGCTTAGACTAGACACCTTCTCCCAAGCATGGCGCAAAAC
>NW_013671984.1:54370-55318 GCF_000517525.1 Limulus polyphemus | reverse complement strand
CCATGAGGTGTGTTGTGTTGGCGATACAGCACCATGAGGTGTGTTGTGTTGGCGATACAGCACCATGAGGTGTGTTGTGTTGGCGATACAGCACCATGAGTTGTGTTGTGTTGGCGATACAGCACCATGAGTTGTGTTGTATTGGCGATACAGCACCATGAGTTGTGTTGTATTGGCGATACAGCACCATGAGTTGTGTTGTGTTGGCGATACAGCACCATGAGTTATGTTGTATTGGCGATACAGCACCATGAAATATATATACACAGCGTGGTCACAAGTAAATAGACACCACCTTTTCAGAAAAAATGGAATTTTTTAGTCATATTCACATGAATTGATATATGTATAATTTAATTAATATCTAGTATATCTTCCTTTCGCTTCGTGGAGTTTGTTGAACCTTTGGGTCATCGTGAGAATCATCTCGTCAATTTTAGATTGTGGGATTATAGCCCACTCTTGCTTCAAAACTTGGAGTGGATTGCTCTTCGAAGTTGGTTTTTTTGGTTGTTTCCTGACTTGCCAGTCGAGTATGGCCCATAGGTTTTTGATGGGGGTTCATGTCAGGAGATTGGCTCGGCCAGGGCAATTTCTCGATACCATTTTCTTCCTGCCGCTTTTGGGTGTTTTTAGCAGTGTGACACGGTGCTCCATCTTCCTGGATCAACGTTGTGTTCTTGTCCACGAAACCCAAGGAATAAAGTGGCAAGAGTCCTTCCTCCAATATTTCGACGTTTTTCGCAAAAATTATGTTGCCAACGCACTCCACTAAGCGGATCTCCCACCGACCCAAACGGCTCCCCAAACCATCACACTGAAACCACAATGCTTCACAGTTGGCTGCAATCTGTTGAGCCAAAACTCTTGGTGAGGCATTCTCTAGACCCATATCCTTCCAAACGGCTCCCCAAACCATCACACTGAAACCACAATGCTTCACAGTTG
>NW_013671984.1:52510-53519 GCF_000517525.1 Limulus polyphemus | reverse complement strand
ACATATATATATATATTAAAGATTTCTTTTCCACCAGGGGTGAAATTGAAAAGACAATCTGTAACATATAGGCCTAATGCATTCCTTGATTGGCCATACGCTCTGCTGTGGACTATGGTTTTGCCTTTTTAAGGCTAATCAGCACATCTTGAATCAGCAAACCTAAGAAATACCATCAGGCCTCTTACAATAATGAAGTGATAATATTGTCTATGGAGTTTTGAGTCAATTTTACTTCACCATATAGTAACACAAGTTATTTAAATTATGTGAATAATTTTACAACATTTCATTATTCAATATTATACAGCAGACCAACTGTTTAATATATGTTAAAGATTTCTTTTTCACCTGAGGTGAAATTTAAAAGACAGTCTGTGAGATAGAGGCTTAATGCATTCTTTGATTTGCTGTACCTTATGCTGTAGACTGCAGTTTTGCCTATTCAAGGCTCATCAGCACAGCTTGGGTCTCCTGTATTAATATTGAATCTGATGAAATGTCATAACATTATTTACATACCTAAATTAATTTAGGTTACTATATGGAGAAGTAATATGAACTCAAAACCCCATAGACACAATAGAATATATTACGTTTGTTATAAACCATCAGGGGGTATGTTGTATTTGTTATAAACTATCATAAGGTATGTTGTATTTGTTATAAACCATCAGGGGGTATGTTGTATTTGTTATAAACTATCATAAGGTATGTTGTATTTGTTATAAACTATCATAAGGTATGTTGTATTTGTTATAAACTATCATAAGGTATGTTGTATTTGTTATAAACTATCATAAGGTATGTTGTATTTGTTATAAACTATCATAAGGTGTGTTGTACTTGTTATAAACTATCATAAGGTGTGTTGTATTTGTTATAAACTATCATAAGGTATGTTGTACTTGTTATAAACTATCATAAGGTATGTTGTATTTGTTATAAACTATCATAAGGTGTGTTGTACTTGTTATAAACTATCATAAGGTGTGTTGTACTTGTTATA
>NW_013671984.1:50645-51510 GCF_000517525.1 Limulus polyphemus | reverse complement strand
GTTATAAACTATCATAAGGTGTGTTGTATTTGTTATAAACTATCATAAGGTGTGTTGTATTTGTTATAAACCATCATAAGGTGTGTTGTATTTGTTATAAACCATCATAAGGTGTGTTGTATTTGTTATAAACCATCATAAGATTTGTAGTATTTGTTATAAACTATCATAAGGTGTGTAGTATTTGTTATAAACTATCATAAGGTATGTAGCATTTGTTATAAACTATCATAAGGTATGTAGCATTTGTTATAAACTATCATAAGGTATGTTGCATTTGTTATAAACCATCATAAGGTATGTTGTATTTCTTATAAACCATCATAAGGTGTGTTGTATTTGTTATAAATCAACATGAAGTGTGTGATTTACAAATGTATCTGACTAACTGATTGTGTCTTATTTGTTTTAAAAGAAAGAACATGCAATTGTTTTAGTCTTTTAAAGTATGGTAAAAACAGTTTCAGATAACACCACCTAATAATGTTTAAAGTACATGTTTTTTGCTTTTGTTATTTTTTAGGTATATGTATTGTTTCACAATGACAAACAAATACTGTCAAAACACCAAACATACATATAATTTTATATTACAACAAATACTGTAAAAACACCAAACAGATATAGAATCTTGTATTACGACAAGTTCTGCCAAAACACCAAACAGATATAGAATCTTGTATTACGACAAGTTCTGCCAAAACACCAAACAGATATAGAATCTTGTATTACGACAATACTGCAAAAACACCAGACATAGAATCTTGTATTACAACAAATACTGCAAAAACACCAGACATAGAATCTTGTATTACAACAAATACTGTCAAAACACCAAACAGACATAGAATCTTGTATTACAACA
>NW_013671984.1:39225-49830 GCF_000517525.1 Limulus polyphemus | reverse complement strand
CAAACAGACATAGAATCTTGTATTACAACAAATTCTGGCAAAACACCAGACATAGAATCTTGTATTACAACAAATTCTGGCAAAACACCAAACAGACATAGAATCTTGTATTACGACAAATACTGCCAAAACACCAAACAGACATAGAATCTTGTATTACGACAAATTCTGGCAAAACACCAAACAGACATAGAATCTTGTATTACGACAAATACTGCAAAAAAACCAAACAGACATAGAGTCTTGGGTTACAACTTACAGGTTAAATCTTATGTAATTGTCTTTACTTGTGTCACATCTGATTATCCAATTTATGTAAACTGATGGATGATATAACTTTAAAAACTAAGAAATGGGAACAATTCCTATACATGTACTATGGTTTTATTTGGTCTTGTACAGTTTCAAAATACACAGTAACATTTAACATAAAATATTCACCTGTGTTTTGTTATTGTACTGATATAGCCATCTGTAAGAGAAAGATAAAAGTTTTAATATGTTCATTGAGAACACTGCTGTACAAGTCTATTCAAACATTGTTGATTTTAGTAGGTGTGGTACATTGACGTGACATGGCTAGATTTGATAAAGTATGATGTTTGTGACTTTTTTTTAGATGTTGTTCTAGCAGGAAAGAAGCTTAGGTTTGCTTTTTTTCTGTAGATATTTGTATCAGGACTAGGTTTACCAATGATTTTTTTTTCTCTGTAGATATTTTTATCAGAACTTGATCCACCAATGAAAGTTCCCAGGGACAAGCTGACACGCTGGCATCCCAGCTTCCAATTAGACCAAGTACCAGACATTCTGCCCACACCATTGCCTGCCCCTCCTGACGAAACAAAGTACAGAACTGCTCAGGATGTGTTGGACCACATTCGAGGAAAGGCTGGACAGAGGGTTAGTCTATTCTTTGAATAAATATAGATTCACATTTATTTTACACAAACTCCACAAACTGTGATTTAAAAGTAGCATAGAACATTTTTACAGTAAAACACAATTTGGATACATAAATTGGATGTTTTTTTTGTAGGGTTGGCTTTGGGAAATAATCATGAGATTCTGTAACTTAATAAATTTAAGACTGGAAAATAATTACAAACTTCTGCATTTTTAAATTCTGGTTAGAGGTTCAATTTCTGTGGTGGACATGGTGCAGGTAGCCATTTCATTGTGAAGCTGTGTATTTAAACAACCTAAAACAGCCTTGGTTTGATAAATGATTACACAGGCTTATGTGTTTTAGGCTTAGTACTTCAAGACTGAGCAATAATTGCAGTTTATGTATTTTAACTTAGGTAGGTTCAAGATTGGAAAATAGTTACATAAGCTTAGATTTTGTGAAGAGTTTTAGACAGATTTTGTTTAAAAACAAACCTCTTGGCTGTTTCTTGGAAAACTGTTTCATTTTGATAGTTCTAAAATCACAATTCTAATTTAGAGAATTCGTTCTTGTCACCAACATTAAAAATTGGTAAAAAAAATATATATATTTTCTTAAAATTGCCAGATGTTGGCAAGTTTTCATCATTACCTTTTAAAAGTTTGATATAAAGGCTTCAATTAACATACAGTGGTAAATATTTTCCTGGGTAAGTATTCTAAAAGTGCAGGATTAAGTTGGAGATTATTAAAATTCCTGAAAATTTTTGGGTCATAGAAAAGGAGATATAGGTAAAGTGAAAAAAATTAGGAAAAAAAAAGAAGAAAAAGAAGTAATAAAATCAAAGAAAGAGAAAAAAAAGAAATTGCATTTTAACTATTAGGTTTAGTCACTGCATCACTATGATCCTATTGCCAATCAATCATGGTGAAAAATTAGGGAAGGAATTTAGGAGTCTTTATGAGGAAAATTCTTTGGAAGAATAATTACCCCTGTTAACACATGTTGAATGTGAAAACAACCTTAAGTAATAAAACCAAAATCTGCAGTAACTATGATTAGTTTCCTTCAGAATTAAATAATATAGATTTGCACAGAAGTTGTAATGTTCATGCTGATTTAAAGTTTGTATATACAATGTAAGGATAAGTAATATGGTTTGCAGGTTGAACAGGCATTGGACGAAATAGCTTCCAAAGCTCGGATTTCTAACACTGAAGAGTCAAATATTCCAAGTTCAAGTCAAGCTAAAACTGTTACAACAGGAGCACTGAAGGGAGTGTCACAGGCACTCTTAGCAAAGGTGAGAAGAGACATTCTTTCTGACAGACTTTGCAATATGTGCGCTTTCTCTAAGTACATCATTGTTTAGATTAAGAATTTGTAAAATTTGCTGAAGATATGAATCTATCTTATACATCAAGTAATAAAATGTTTAACCAGTAAAAGATATAAAAATATAATTTATAGGGTGGCCAGAGAGAACTGTTGAGAGTATGTTTAGCTCTGAGACAAAGATATTAGAAATACTTATAGTTGTAGATTATAATGTTTTATACATAGAAGATAAGTATTATTTTGCCCATATTAAAGCTTACAGTTGTTATTTTAGTGTATTTTAGATTGTTTAGGATTGGACACTTAGGTTTTATTACTGCAAGTACAGCTAAGCCTAAAGTTGTAGCATTAGGAAGTATATTAAAGCATTAGGCTTAACTTACTATTGTTTTTAGGTGCAATGAATTTCAAAAAAAGACCCAAAACTCAAAAGCTGTCAAATAATTGACTGTTCTTCAGAAAAGTAAAGAATAATAAAATATTGGATTTGTGTTTGTTTTTTGAAATTCATTGCACCTTTTATGTGATGCTGTGTGCTAACTTTTCTGTCAATATTGTTTTCGGTATTAGCATTGGGTTATAATACACTAAAGTTATTAGATATTAGATGAAAAAAAAGGATCACGAGGGTTATTAACTAAGAAAGAATGGAAATTTATCTTTGAAATTGAAATTGTTTCTGTTATTGCGAGGAAATCTAGGATAAATTCTATAAGTTTAAATTGACAGATAGTCTAAAGATTTAAAGAACTATATGAAAGGTAAGGATTTGGTTTAAAAAAATTAGGAAATTCAAAAGGACTTGTGAGAAATATATGGCTGATAATGTTAAGACTGACAGCAAAATTGTTAAGGGTTTCTTTTATTCTCAGCATTATCACACTCAAAGCATACAGAATACAGAAGTTTGGACAAAGTGTAAAATGTCAGTTTTGTAAGACATGTCAAAGAACATTTGATTAATTATATGGCATAATTTGTTTAGTCCTTGAACACAACATATTGTTTAGCCTACATAGCCATGGTTACAACTTGGACAAAGTGTAAAATGTCAGTTTTGTAAGACATGTCAAAGAATATTTGATTAATTATATGGCATAATTTGTTTAGTCCTTGAACACAACATATTGTTTAGCCTACATAGCCATGGTTACAACTTGGACAAGTAAATTTATAGATGACAAGTTCTGCATTTTATCAACACTGTCTTTTAATGTAAAGTAATTACAGAAATGAAATATCACTTCAAAACTACTTTAAGTTGAATCTAAGAATAAATCTTATAATTTAAAACAGTTTTAATGTTTTTCTTTAAATTTAAAACAAGTTTCCCTAGATATGACAAAATGTAAATATACAATACATTTAATGGTGGAATGTTTGTTAATTATAGAATCATACCAAACCTTCAAATATTTCTCAATTATCAATCAAATCTTTGTGTAAATTTTTTCGACAGCTATCTTCACATTGAATACACTAAGCTTGTAAAATAGTTAATTTTTCGAGTTTCATCAAGAGGTTGTAAATAAAGTTAAAATATAAACCAGTAAATGTTGGTTTATGGTAACAATTACTTTCAATCATATTTTCTAAATTAACTATTTTAGTATCCAAAAATGGTGAAGCAGGTTAATTTTGCTCTCAAATTGCAACTTTTAACATATTGATCATTTAAATAGTTTTGAAATTATTACGTATCAACCTTACTTGTAAAACGTAAAGGGTATCTAGATATATTTTGTGATATACAATTTAACATTTTAAGGACAACAAAGGACCTGTTTGTCCATATAGGTCATCTCATCCACTAAACTAAACTTTGAAATATAAACACTCAAAACCAGCACTTTTCTTTCAAAAAGTAATCAAGCCTTTTCTTAAGCTCCCTTAAATTAATTGTATCCATCACATCTGAAGGCAACTTTTTCCAAAGGCTAACCACCCTATTAGAAAAATAAAGCTATCTTAGCGGAAGATTCTTATCCTGCTAAAATTTATACTTGTGTCCCTTAATTTTACCATTCTCACCATTAAATATGAAAACAGGTGATACATCAACAATATTAATGCTCTCTACAATCTTAAACATACAACAACTTTCTGTATTATTTCTAACAGTGCAGTGTCCTTTCTAAGGTAAGGAACCCAAGACTGAACACAGTACTCCAAATGTGGCATAACCAAGTGACCTATATAATGAAATTATAACCTCTATAGACTTGTGCCTAACTCATTAAATAATCTAAATCCTTTTGTAAAGCAACAGTATTATTCTTACAACTACGAACATTCAGTATCTTAATATCACCAAATTTAAGTAGTTTCTGGGCCATTTCTTCATCTATATTGTTGAAGGTCCTAATACTAAGCCCTAATGCACCACATTTGAGACATTGATACAATTTGAATGAACTCCATTTATAACAATGCTACTTTCTTCTATCTAGCCAGTTTTCTATCCAATGAGCCAACCAATCCACATCCACAAGATATTTTTTTTTAATAAGACTTTCATATGGCACCTTGTCAAATGCATTCTGAAAATCCAGATACACCAAGTCCACACTTGTACCCTCAATCAACATAAGCAGCAACCTCTTCAAAGAGTGTCACAAGATTATTTACTATCCAACAAGATTTTAAACTTTGTTAAATGACTTTGCAAGCATCGTTTATCAGACTTTCTAAAACTTTTCCCACAACTGATATAAGATTTATTAGGCCTATAATTACTGGGACAATTTTTATCACCTCTTGAAAAGAGGAGTAACATTAGTCAACTTCCAACCTTCTGTCACCTGCCCACTATTCAAAGACATAGGAATAATAGTAGCAAGTGGTTCTTGTACCCAATCCATCTTACTCTCCTTCAAAACCTTTGGGTAAATAATATTTTGTTGTTAATTTGATAAATTTGTACATTTTATTATATTATCACTAGATAGCAGTGTCACTCCTATTTTAAATTGCAAAATTCATGACTAATTTATTTATTGAGTCTAATAAAATCTCTGGACCATTTGATGGTATTCTGTTTTGTTTGATAGTGACAGTTATGTCAAGAAAGAGCACTTAACCCTTTCGACACAGGTCAAAGGCCATGTCATCTTGTTTGTTGACTCACATTCAAAATTTTATTGAACTACTGTTTTATGAATTTATATCAATAAGTTTGGTATCCAATTGTAGATTATAATTCAAATTTTAGTATTATACATTAGTTAATTTCTTAATTTAAAAGTAAATATTAGAAAAATGCCAAAATAGATTTTTGTGTCGAGTGGTATGTTGAATGCAGCTATGGTTCAAATTAGATGTTTATGATGTCCAAATACAAAGTCTATAGTTTCTTACAAATTAGAAACTCAAATTACCGATATTGACAAGCTAGAATATAAAATAAGAAGCTACTATCTTTTCTATTTGCCGAAATATTGCTAATTTACTGAATCAAGCACAGTGGCCCTACCCACCTTTGTCCGTTTTTGGAAACACTTACTTAATTATACCTACTTATGTCTATGATGTGTGAATAACCAATCAAAAGCTCAGAATGTCCCCCTAATCACTTTATCATCCTTTTTGAAGTAATCAGGCAGCAAACTAATTCTTTTCATGCTAGAATCCAAGTGATAAGGTAAGACTTTATTGACAGTGCTTGAAATTTCATTTTTTTTTACCCAAATACAGCTTAGTTACTAAGCTTGATAAATTATATTGGAACTCTATGGTATTAATTTAGTAAATAATGATTTTTGGTTATTTCAAAATGTATATATAAAACCTAAAAATAATGACTTCATTTCACATCCTCCATGTGCAAAATTTGATAAAACTTAGCAACCTACAGCAAGCAGAAAATGAGAACAAAGTTTGTAACTAGAAGAGATAATTGTTTGCTATACTTCTTTATTTACTGTTCTATGTTTTAAGAAAAATAAGTTTAAGAACTTATTTGTAAATAGTAATAATGTATTATAACTGTATTTTGCAAAATACTAGTCCACTAAAACACAGCCAAGCCACTTTGTAAAGGCCATTTTTATATTCTTGGATACGGTAACATGAGTGCATGTTCTCCACGTCATTGCAACTTCTATAATGTTAGCCAGGCATGGCTGAAAGGTCAATTTTATAAAAATAAATATAAAGGGTGTCCCAAAAAATGTATACACATTTTGAATGAGTATAAATAGAATGTTTATAAAGATATATCCGAGTTTTATAATCTAAGTTAAAGAAGAATATTTTGAGTTATCACAGGTGTTCGAACTGATGACCGCTCTGGTCAAAGTACTGCTGATGACGATGACAAATGGAATTGCAAACATCACGAATCATTTCATTTGGTATTTTGGCACATACTTTTTCAATTGCTGCTTTCAACTCATTGATTGTTGCAGGTTTTGTGCTATAAACCATATCTTTGAGGTATCCCCATAAAAAAAAAAGTCTGGTGGTGTGAGGTCTGGTAAAGTAGCGGGGAATTCAATGCTACCTTTTTGCCCAATCTATCTGTTCAGCAGATTTTCGTCAAGATAGGCCCTCACATCATGATGGTAGTGAGGAGGTGCTCCATCTTGCTGGAAATAAAACTACTCATCTCCAAATTGCTCTTGAATGCGTGGCATGACGGATTCCTGCAGCAAGTTCAGATAAACAGCACCAGTGACTGTGTTTTCGAAAAAAAATGGTCCAATTATGCCCAATGCTGATAATCCACACCACACTGTAACCTCTGGTAAGTTTATGTGGTGTTCAATCGTAACATGCGGGTTCAGAGGTGCCCAGTAGGTGCAGTTGTGGCAATTAACTGAACCATTTAACTTAAATGGGGCCTCATTGCTCCAGACAATCTTGTTTGGAACCTGTGCATCCTCTGCACATTTTGCTAGGTACCGCTCACAAAGTTCAACTCTCTGGTCAGGATCATCTTTGTTGAGGGCGTGGACTAATGCTGGAATAAAAATTTTCCAATGAACGTGCTTCAAGATGCGATGGATGCTCATTTTTGAGATTCCTGTCTCACGGGCCACTTGCCAAACAGATTTTCTTGGAGATGGGTGTAGACTTTCCAGTAGCCCTGCTTCTCTTGTAGGACTGGTGGACGACCGCGGTCTTCCGCAACGCTCTTTATAGATATCTTGAACAGTTCCATCTGCTTCAAACTAATCTCTGATGCAAGTAATGGTGAGTCGCTTAGGTGGATCTGTTTGAAACTCCCTTCTAAACAGTCTTTGCACTTTAGCTACGTTCTCGCACTTCCAGTAGCACTTTAGGATAAATTTCCTTTTCTCAAAGCTTAGTCTTGCTTCTGCCATTACTTCAGATCAGTTGCACCTGTAAAGAAAGAAAGTTTAAGTGAGTTATGGGCTCTAAAAGATTCTACACTTGTCGTCTTTAACTTAAATTATAAAACTCAGATATATCTTAATAAACATTGTATTTATAATCATTCAAAGTGTGTATAAATTTTTTTGGGACACCCTGTATATATAAATGGTTAATGTTATGGGATTTATGCTATTTAGACTAAACATTTGTGTTTTTGTGTTATAATTTGTAGTCATTCTAGAATGAAAAAAGCATAATTTGTATTTATTTTCTAATTTTTTTATGGTGGTTACAAGATTGGTCAAATCAACCAAACCCGTAAAGAAATTCAATAGTGAAAATAGCAGATGAAATAGAAAGTTTTTTCAAAAAAAAAACATTTGATAATTACCTGGAAGTTATAAAGATTTCACCTGCAAAATTTGAAAATTTTCTTAGTGTAAAAGTATTTTGAATATTAAAATCAGAATTACTTTGCATATCAGATAGTCAACATTCAAAAAGAAAATAGGCATGAGCAAAAGCTAACTTAAAAAATCTTAAAACTTAATACAAAATTTGATAATTTATGTGCGAAAGCCTTGTAATGTTTACAACCCAGTGACACCATTAGAAAAATAAAGCAATCTTAACTGGCCTGTTGTTTCCAAATATTAAGCTTGTGTCATCTCATAATAAAGCTCAAAAAATGATCCCTGAATATCTTGTAAACTTCAGTAAGATCACCATTCTTTTCTCAAGAGAAAACAAGTTAAGAGAGTTTAATATATTCCTTATAAGATAATCTTTCCATCCCCAAAATCATCTTAGTATCCCTCCTCTGAACCCTTTTCAATACTGTAGACCATATTCTAAGTGAGGTCTAACTAGTGATTTATATAAATTCTCAATAAGAAGTTAGCACACAGGATCCCATACTAAAGTTGTAATGATTTTTAAACGAGACCCAAAACTCAAGTGCTTTTGAACAGTTATGGAATTATTTAATTATTTGAAAGCATTTGAGTTCTGGGTCTCGTTTGAAAACTGTTAGTGATTTGTATAGATATAATTACCACTTTTGACTCGTAATTAACATAACTATCAATACAACCCAAAATTACATTAGCTTTACGGTAAGCAATGGCTTTAGTAACTTATCCTCCACTGTGCCAAGAACGTTTTTCTATAGAGTCATGTTATTGAGTTGGTTCCCATCTTTATTAAATATGTGATCCAAATTAAGATAAATCGCATACATTACCATGCATGTATTATTACTAAAGGTCATTTGCCAAATAATTATCTAACTTACCAACTGATCCAACTTATTCTGTAATGTTCCATTATTTTTAGAACACCCAAGATTTATATGTCATCAGGAAATGTTACTAATTTATCCACCAAAATCACTCTTGAAAAGTGCTCTTTTGCTGTTACTTAGACTTAGATATCAGCACCATTAGTCAAACGTTCAAGTTCATAGTTTTCAATGAAATGGATGCTTTCAACTTTGAAATTATAACTCTCCATTTCCAAATACAAATATCTCCAAACAGGTTATGTTACAATGTTTACTACTCACAGTTTATTAGATACAGCAAAATTTGTTTTATATTACATAACTTCATGGACAGAGCTCATAAACTTGCTCAAATGTTTCTACAATTCAACTGTAATATGTTATAGCAATTTATCTCAGATGTCTGGCTCTTCTCAAATTATACTATCTGAGCCATTTAATGAGTTTTTATTTGTGACAAGACATTTTTGAGGAGGATCGTGGAAAGTCTTGCTTTTATAGGGTTATATTGATGTTACGTTGTTCAAGAACATAAAATATATTGTTACGTTTCTGCTTGTTTGTTAATTTCACATAGAAATTCTTTCCGAGAAACTTCAGGGATACAAGTCCTTTCTTGATTAAAACTAGTTTATTCTTTCTTGATACAAACTTTGTAATACACTTAACAACTTTTATAACACATGCTACAAATCACAGTGATTCACACACTTTACATACAGTGCATACTGTTCGCTTGACTCAATTATCTATCTCCTCAATCTGTCTGCATATCTATATATATCACTGGCTTTATTTGCCGGGTTTATATACTAAAAAAGAGGGTGTCTGGCAAACACTCGGACATTCGCGGGGTTCCCCGATAATTCTAGAAACTCCAGTGTGCATGTTTCCAGCATCACGCGACTTCCGCTGTCATAACAATATGAGGGTACTTGAAGTTAACAACTATTTTTATTTTCCCTATGTGTGGTATATTCTATTCTTGCATTAATGTTACTTTCATTAACAGTACTGGAAATAATATTTAACATATTGTTGTATTACTTTTAATTTTGTATTATTATACTTTTATTGTAGAGTATTATTAGTTTAGTATGTGGATTTACAACTAATCTAAATCTAAACCTTGTGAAAACTTATGGTGAAAAATGTTAAAAACAAGGGTAACCAACGTATGAAACAATGCATTCTAATCTGTAGAACATAATAAAAATAGTGTTTTGTTGGCTATAATCATTACCAATTTTATTTTTTAGGCTTGGTATAAGTAAGAAACTTGTCTTGATCAGAAGTTAATGATTCTGATACTTGTCATAGAATTCTCAGGGTCATGAATATCTTCTCTGTTAAAACTTTTATGTGTCCAATTCCCATTTTAACATAATAATATTCAATTCTGGATGTAACAAGGTTTTTTTTTCAGCATTCATTATTTAAATTAGTGCAGAGTTTCAAAATGTTTTATATTCCTGTTTTTGTAGTAACTATATAAGCATGATTACATGATAAATTGTTTAAGTCCATTTACTTTTTAAACCATAGCATAACTAAATATCAAAGGCTTATTTATGAACGTAAGTGGAAATATAAATGTGTAAGTAAATCGTGGCATGAGTTCAGATGATGTGGATAAAAAGTCTGAAGGACTTCATAAAAACTAATGTTACGTCTCCGTTCTCAGATAATTTTCCGTAAAAATTCTTTCCGAAGAAACTTTACCAATACAAGTCCTTTCTTAAATAAAATTGGTTTATTT
>NW_013671984.1:19943-38320 GCF_000517525.1 Limulus polyphemus | reverse complement strand
TCCAGTCTTTTATACCCCACTTAATTGCCCTTGGCAATATTTGTTTCATGGCACTCTCCACCTATGTCAATGTACCCTCTATCCTGGTACTATACATAAGCACCTCATTCAGGTAATGTTATCACTTTTTCTCGACAAAATGTTACTAAGGTTTCCAGCACTGTGATTGTTTGTAGATGTTACCTAGTTAATTTTCGTAACAATAAAAAAAATGTAATACTATTTCTTTTTTCTGATTGGCAAGCTGTTTTATGCCATGAATTATCAGATTATTATTTCTGATATCTAGTGTCGGACAATAATTGGGGGGGGGGGGGTCACTCTTAGTTGAGACTGTCAGTGATTTATTCATAATGAGATGGAGACATATTCGGCTATGTGGTGTTCCCTCGGAGGGCTCTAAGGAGGCAGTTAATGGTGATTTTAGACGTTCTGGAGAGAATTTAGATTCACTTGTCCCTGCACCTCCTTTTGTTCTGTTGGCTTTTCAGTCCCCCTGTGGGACAATCGTGAGTTTTTGGGTTTGCAGCATTATAATTTGGGGTTCGATTCCTTACAGTGGACACAGGAAGATAGGCCAACATTGCTTTGCTTTCACAAAACAAACTTACCTGACCAAATGTTGTTCCAATCAACACAGTCTTTAAATGTAATACAAAACAAAAAGGAGGTCACTTTGGGATAAGCTGCCTTTGATTTGTTTTTTTCAGTTGGTTCATCGAGTGTGTGATGTTTGGGTTTTCCCCAGTTGCTTTTGAGCCTACACCTTACTTTAGGGCTGCAAGGTCTGGAGTGAATGTTTAGTTTTCTCTTCATCCATGGACATTGTGGTTCATGCAGGGAGGTTTACTCATCAGTTACATGAAGGGACAGTTATGCCTTATTCGACAAGGTTGTCGGAACTTCGTGAACTAGGTGGAAAAATATTCCAACTCTCAAATAACACATCTGCTCCTTGAATTTCGGGGGTTTTATGCCAGAATTTGTAATTCACCTGAATACATTAATGTCCCCCGGTGGGACAGGGTATGTCTACTGACTTACAACTCTCACTGATGCCGCTGTCAGTGATTCAACCGAGCAGTGAAACCTGTGGATATAGACAGAATCTATTCTGTGTACCAAGGTACCAATGGGCTGATCTCAGGGGTTGGGATCTTATATAGGGGGGAATCAAGACTCCCTGTAGGAGCCGATAAATTTCGAGATGCCAAAAACAACAAGGATGAACGTAGAAGCTGACAATTGAACCAATGTACATGTTAACAGTGGTTCCAGCTCATCATCGGTGAAGTTGTGGACCTGAGAGACTTCAAACAAAGTGTAATATAAGGAAAACAAAAAGTTGGAGTCTACAACTTTTTGGTATTGAAAAGTATATGTCTATTGAAAAGTATTGAAAAGTATATGTCTACTGACTTACAATGCTCCCCTTCCCTGTCTGGGTAAGAAGAACTGGTCTGAGGACATCAGTTAGAATGATAAAGCAGTCTGTGGACAAACAGTACAAACCACTCTTACATGTCTGAAGGTTAGCAGCAACGAAAAATAAACCTTCAGGTAGAGGTGATACATGACATATCAGAATTAGGACACAATCAGTAAAAAATGTCAAATCAGATTGAGGAATGAGTAACTTATAGATTTTGGAGAATGGAGGCACTGATACAGACGAAAAAGATTGGTGACAGGACACCAATCTCCTGTCTTCTTAGGCCCAACAACCAATGGGAATAAACCGCAGAAGAACTAGCACGATTCTCTCACTATCCCCAGACCAGCCAAACACTGACAGCCCTAGAATTAAGTTCCAATTTATGAGGATCTGGAAATCCTACAGGTTGGGTGGATAATAGTGGTGAAGATGTAAATTGAATGACTAGCCTGACTCAAGGACCAGTGGTGCTCCTAGATCCGTGGGTATGGGTACCACACATCCAGAAATACTCGGGCATACAATAAAGTAGGCAAAAAACCCCAGATGAACATACTGCCAGATCATGCAAATGTGAGATAAAAGTATTGGGGAAGGTTCACATACCAGTCTGCACAATGTCCTCCAGTGGGAAATTTAACCACACCACTAAGGACAAAATAGGACAAATCTGATTATACATGACTCACACAAAATTCTTCGCCTTCAAAGAGACCCCAGAATAAAAATTTGTCATCTAGCATTTCGAAAGGCATTAGTGCAGGCAAAAAAATCTTTAAGACCCTGAGTATGACAATGATCAGAATCTGACTGGTCATAGACGTGAGAAATAGTAATCAGATGAATTGGTGAAAAGGATTAATCCATTTTGGCTAGATTATACAGAGGGGCAAGTATTTTCATTGTACCTTTCAGGGTTCCTTGCTTTGTTTTCACAGCATCCCATTCTGTGGCGAGTGTTGCCCAGGAAGGTATGCTTTTTTATCAAATTAATTCTGCACTAACAACTGTTAATTCAGTATACATTATCTAGGTTGCAATAGGCTCTGTAGAAATGCTGTATTCCATAAGACCAACTTAAGGATGACTGGGTAGTCTCATTGTACTATGCTGGACCAACTTTTATGGACAATCATGGGTAAAGCATAAGAGGATCCTGCCTATTCCTGCCAATTATTGGATTGAATAAATTGGGGTTGATTTGCTTTTAAAAATTTAGGGAACTTGGTTCAGCTATTGCACTGTTTCCTCAAGACTTCCCGACACGCATTATCCAACAGATTGTACTACTGGAGCTAGGAAGTCCTTACAACACCCAGTTTATTGCACTGTTTCCAGAGCACTGTTCCTCAAGACTTCCCAACACGCATTATCCACCAGATTGTACTACTGGAGCTAGGAAGTCCTTACAACACCCAGTTTATTGCACTGTTTCCAGAGCACTGTTCCTCAAGACTTCCCAACACGCATTATCCACTAGATTGTACTACTGGAGCTAGGAAGTCCTTACAACACCCAGTTTATTGCACTGTTTCCAGAGCACTGTTCCTGAAGACTTCCCAACACGCATTATCCACCAGATTGTACTACTGGAGCTAGGAAGTCCTTACAACACCCAGTTTATTGCACTGTTCCTCAAGACTTCCCAACATGCATTATCCACCAGATTGTACTACTGGAAGTCCTTACAACACCCAGTTTCCAGTCACTGGGGAGGTGGACAGAAGCTTTTCCTCCAGAGTGTTAGAGCAAATTCCCTCCACTTTTGGAGAAGAGAGTGAAGTTCGGAGGCCTTCTTACCTGGGTCCCTGGACGTTTTTCCCATGTGTCAGTATGAAAGGCACCAGCCTATGTTAGAGCCTATTTGTAATACCAGTTCAGATTTGACACTCAGCCATCTGGTTGGATTGAGCCCTTCATTTCAATCATTATTGGTTCAGCACATTGTTCATGGAACAGGATCCATTGTCTCCTCATAATTACTAACACAGAGTGGTCCCATCTTGGGTCCTTGGTTGAGTACAGTTTGTTTCACGTCCTTCTCATAATTCTGGAGGAATTTACCTTGCCCACATGGTTGGGGAGTTGTGATGAGTGTTCATAATTCCAGACTGGATAAGTTCTGTTTCCTCAGGTTGAGTACAGCATACAAGAACTCAGCCATCTGAGCCTGGGGGGTGTTGCCTTTCAGACTTGTTCAGGTGGACGAGAAGGTTTGTGTACTTCGGCGTTGCTTACCTTCTCGTCATGATTTCAGTGGCTCAAAATGCACATATATATTTCTAATGTTAATTTCTCTAGCCACCAATGTGGGATATAAGGGACCGTATAATTCCAACCATAAGCAGTAGAACCTTGGCTATCTGGTTGGGGCCTGGCCTATAGTGATGATAAACCATGTAAAATTCCACCCACAGTACAGGAATTATGTTCAGGGTGAAGAGCATACCTGTTCTGGATGTAGTGCAATTCCCCCACTAAGGTACTATTCTTCTATTGACACACTCATGATCTATGCAGACACTTTCTATATGGATAATGCCCTCACTGGCTCCTCCACTTTATCAATGTGTGATTCTATTTATAACTGTGAGAAGAGGTAAGTATGTTTTGGAAGTTAACATTTTCTTAAATTGAAAATGTATTTCCAATAATACTTACCTCCTGCCATTCCTCCCCACTAAGAGCTGGTGTTAGAGACTGGGATTGAGTCAATGTTGAAAAAGTGATTACATTATCTGAATGAAGTGCTTATATACAATACCAGGAAAGAGGGCACGTAGGTGGAGAGTGTCATCAGACAAATATTGTCAAGGGCAATTAAGTGAGATATAAAAGATTGGGACAAGCAAGAAAAAATCTGACCAATGCTTAGATGGACAAAGGAAAAAACCCTGGCAGTTGAGTAGTAGATATAAGTGTGAGAGGAAGTATTATTGGAAATACATTTTTGATTTAAGAAAATAACGTTTATAAGAGAGAGAGGCTTTACAATTAACAGTATGAAAATTAATGAAGACTACTGTCTTAATTTAAACAACATTTTTGTGACTCACTAATAGCATGACGTTTCTTGATGAAAGCAATTATCAAATAATTAACATATGTTCTGTATTTTTGAGTTTTTTTCTCAGCTATTAAATTATAGGTTTTTTATTGCTGAAAGAAAAGCTGCTGTCTCATGGGATGTTGTTGTTCAGAAGTTGTTGGAAAGTTACCATACATCTATTTCACTGAGTATGTTA
The DNA here is from genome assembly GCF_000517525.1 of Limulus polyphemus. NCBI lineage: Eukaryota > Metazoa > Arthropoda > Merostomata > Xiphosura > Limulidae > Limulus > Limulus polyphemus. The sequence goes on along the minus strand of NW_013671984.1, from coordinate 33,640 downwards.
ACTACATTTAATTCCCTCCTCCCTAATTTATTTACCACCCCTCTTAGAAGTATGGAATTTAACATAAATTACTCATTATAATACGGATATTACTAAAGCAAAGCATAATTTTTATAGCCTTCAATCTTATTTGTTTGCATACCATAGACTAGAGAATCAGACCCACTTGCTACATCCTCTTTTTCACAAATTACCAATTGTTCTCTCTGTTGTTTTATACTATATTATTTATAACCAATAGAAAGCCAGTTTTAATCTGTCAAATGACATATTATATTACGTTGTTTTCTGTAAAAATTAGTGTCTATTTTGCGTCCAGTTTGAAAATTTCTCTCATGGTATTCACAACAACAGGCTTAGCTACATTTTTTAGGGCTCTTATCGCATAGATGTAAAAATTAGGAACTTATTAGGTTAGGTAAGATAAAAAATTTCATGGGGTGTGTTCGCAAACAGCTCGTGCATTACATAATTCAATACAGTAACTTGAGCTGTGTGTTAGCAAAGTGATTTAAAACTTGTGTGATGGGGTATTAGTTAGACATGGATCAAAGGGCAATAAAACTTTTGTGTACAAAAAATTTGTAATATTTACTGAAAGCTTGCCAAATTTCATGAAGGTACACAAAACATATTAAAAAGTGTATAGTATGGGTACAAGGGTGTGTAATCCACTGAGCCTGTAGCAAGAAGGTTAGATAGCAATAAAAAAATGTTTTTTTTGTTTGTTTTTTTCAGTTTTTAAATTTTTTAGAGAGAAAATAGTCTCAGGAAAGACTGAAACTTATTTTCTCTCTCTGTGGTGGGTTTACGTAAGAACTAGAGACTGAATCCAGTCAATACCTGCTATGTATTGACTTGTATAGTACCAGATTTAAGTTTTATAAAATGGGTGGTTCATGTGCATGCTAACCTCAGTAGGTGCTAAGTCAGTTGGACAAATCTTATAATTGAGTCTAACTTGTGACAAATCTTATAATTGAGTCTAACTTGTGACAAATCTTATAATTGAGTCTAACTTGTGACAAATCTTATAATTGAGTCTAACCTGTGACAAATCTTATAATTGAGTCTAACCTGTGACAAATCTTATAGTTGAGTCTAACCTGTGACAAATCTTATAGTTGAGTCTAACCTGTGACAAATCTTATAGTTGAGTCTAACCTGTGACAAATCTTATAGTTGAGTCTAATCTGTGACAAATCTTATTGTTGAGTCTAACCTGTGACAAATCTTATTGTTGAGTCTAACCTGTGACAAATCTTATAATTGAGTCTAACCTGTGACAAATCTTATAGTTGAGTTTAACTTGTGACAAATCTTATAGTTGAGTCTAACTAATAGGAATTTGCATATGAGTTTCATAAGCCTTTCACTTTACAAAATGTTTATCTCAACAGACACCCTGTTCATGGAAGGTACTGATATCCTTATGCTTTCTGTTTTCGATGCTCTGCAGGACATATTTTGTTATTTTTCCATTCCAAGCCAGTTGATGATTATTGACATTTCTATACTACGTAGATTGGAACTTTGTGTTCAATCCAGCTCAAACTGTCAGTTATTGTTATGAATTACATGCTGATTCTTTTTTACCAATAGAAACCTCCATTATTAATATTGTAAATTTTTTACCCTTATTTCTCTCTAATGTTTGCCATATTTCCTAAGTACACAAGTACAAACTCTGAGCTGAATTTTTAAAGCCATGCTATAATTTAACACAGATTTATTACAGGCTTGTTAATATGAGAATTTCACTGTTACAGATGATGTAGAAGACCACGTTCGGTTGATGTCAGAACTCCTTCCTGATTGGTTATTTGTGGTTCAGGTTCGCAGAGGTACCTTCTTAAAGATTGATAAAAACAAAGACCTTACAGTTCTTTCAGAAAGAATAGAAAACTTGATGAAACAGGAGAAATAGCTTTTTGGACTCGTGTGTTACAATGATGTAATGTGTATTATTATTTGAAGTGCCTTTTTCAGCACATATGAAAATATCTTAAGTTGGATCTTGTACTAGTATAGTAAGTTCTGGAATTATTAATGAGTACATGCTTTTTTACATTGACCATCTGAAGTGACACATTTTATTAGAAAAATACTTTTTTTAATATTGAATTTATAGCAAAATAATTTTTTTTTGTTTTTAAAATTTTTTTAGACATTTTATTTAAATACATTTATTCCTTTCAGACAAATTTCTGTATTTATGTTATTTTAGTAGAGTGAAAATTGTAAAGTTAATCACAACACGCTATTAGCAGCCTAACTTTAATACTTTGTTATATGTGTTTCTGGTCGTGCTTTGTGAGAAATATTTCATTTTTTACCCAGATAAATAGGTTAAATGTAAATAAGCATTGAACCATTTTTAAAATTTTGTAATGTATTATTAAAATATGAAGTTTTATTCTTAACTTTAGAGATTTTAATTACTTAATTAAATATGATACAATTTAAAATTGGAACACTTATCAATATAACGATATGATGTTAAATATAGAACAATTTTAAAAGTTAGTTTGAATAATACATTTAATACTATTACCTCAAAAAATAAAAAGCTTTTTCATTATGAACCCAGTTTTATGTATGTTAATCTCTGAAGGCATAGTTGTTTTTAGAAATAGCTTTCAAAACTTATCTTTTGTGTGTATGCATTAAACAGGTAATAGTAAACTAAACTGGTTGAGTTATGAGAAAGTAAAAGTAAATCTAGTAACTAAGGGTTACTAATTATGGTAAAATGCTACAGGAATTAGCTAGACTGTTTATTGTCCTTAAATAATGATATTTAATATGTCATTAAAGTGTACATTTGCCACCACAATGATATTAACCCATAGATGAATCCCACATTTTAAACATCTGAATAGAACTGTTTTCAGAATTTTGAAAATGTTTCATCATGATGTTAATAACAATGTATGTAATGATACTTTCTTGGAAACATTTAAGAGACTAAATGAATTAATCAACTAGAATCAAGATTTACTCTGATATTAACACATAAGATTATTAGTCTTATTATAACATGCAAAACAAGTTAGATGATTTTTTTTGAAGTATGAATGTCAACTATATTATATTTGTACTGGAATTCTTATTATCAGTATTGGAACTTAATAAAGGTGTCACTTTTCTTAGAGGTGATAAACTATTGATAATATTGAACTGTAGTTGAGAAAAAGTACCTAGTGAATATTTTTCATAAATATGGTATTCTTGAGTAACAACTGAATTCCCCCAAAAATAACAAGACAGGTCAGCAGAATAAAAGATTTAATCAGGAAATATGTTGTAAAGTAATTCTGGATTATCCAAACAGAGTTTTTAAAGAAAAAGACTTGACACAGTTTAAAAATGAACACAATTTTTTGTTTACAAACCCCAGACAACAGTTTATGTATTTTGTTTTGCACAATGGACAGTACCTTTACTAGATTGTATATTCTCTCTAAATTTTTGTAAATTTGTTCCCAATTGAGAAAACATTGTACACACAAAACAAGAATGTCATATTATTCATAGGCAATTTGTCCCTCCCACGTGATTCTTAGTCATCCCCATTGATCATAAGGGAAGTTGTATCCTCTAGATATCACTTGACCTGCCAGTTTGAAAAGTTACTTTGTACTTTCACACATGGGCACCCAATTGTTCAGAGATAAGACTTTTAATGCTAAAAACTAGGTTTCTGATACCTGTTGTGGGCACAGCACAGATAGCCCATTGTATAGCTTTATGCTTAATAACAGCAAACAAATTTTCACAAATAATTTGTACAACTTTGTAGAAACCTTTCCAACAGGAAGGCAAAGGTGATACCTTGTGTAAATAGCACAAAGAGTTAAAAGTGAAAGGAGCCTAAAGGCTTTCATGACATAAACCTGAATAAATATATATTTTGGAAATTTCTCTATTAAAAAATGAGGATAGCAAATACATAGAGTGTCTGCATACCATACAAGCTTTCAAGAAATAAGTAATCCTTTAGTTAACTTAAAACACAAATACTAAGCTTTTCACAAAATAAGAAACCTAAACAGTATAGAAAGTTACACCTCCCTTGGAGATGAATTAGCTAATTATCTAGTTTAACATCATTTGTTCATGCATGTGAAATTTTTCACATTTCATGATAGTGACTACCTAAGCTAGAATGTTGACCTGGCTTCTATCGTATTAGACAATTTAAACAGAAATGGTCATTTACATCCCTTCATTTGGTGACTTTCTTTTCGACTTTGTTTTTGACATAAAATATAATTTAGTGGTGTGTTACACTTCTAAAGTGTCATGTTGTTATAAATGCTGTTAGGTATACTGAAATAACTGAAAAATTATAATTTTTATTTGAGTAATTGAAACTAGGGCTGTATATCTATAGCAGCTTTGCATTATAATAGCCTGTAATGCGATGCATATCACAATATGTATCGTGAATTTCACTTCTACGTTATATAGTAAAACATGTAGAAAAGTTTAGACCTGAAACTACTAGTACAACCACAAAATCTTAGCTAATGCACAGGTAAAAAGCAATTTATACATAATTAAAAACCAGATATACAACTTTCTCCACTTATATTTCAAAATGAATAACCAGAAACTAGATCAATATTAAAATGGGATTATGTCTATCTGGAATGAATATTGTTCCATAGAAAAGAATACACATACAAATAACATCCTCCATCTGTTTAATTAGAACACATAGAAATTAGATCAAATCAAATTTGTGGCAGAAATATAGGTTAGGTTTAAAAATCTTTCAAGTCTCCGAATTAATTTGTGGGGCCTGAAAGACAACCTGGCGTGGTCAGAAACTTTTGTTTCTTTTCACCCTGCATGTTGAGAGATTAAGTGCCAAAACGAATTTGTATGGAGCTACTGGGCATAGATTAGATATAAGCATCTATAGAGAAATTATGATGAGTGTGCAGAGTTAAGGAAGGTGCTGACTCAAGCTCGCTGGGAAGCTACAGAGAGACCGTCGTTTTGCAGTTGGTGTGGAACGCGTGTGATTATTTATCCATGTGGCAATGATGTCAGTTGAATAGTGCAGTGGTTGTCACGGAAGGATTAGGGAGATGCAGACTGAGTGATCACGATTTTGTTTTGAGAGATTGCATAGAAGAAATTTTATTGAAATTAAGGAGATTTTCTAGAATTTTGATAATAAACTATGACTAGTTAGTCATGGTGGTTAGTCTTGTGGACTTACAAGATTAACAGCCCCTTTCAGTAGGACTGGGATAGAATATCCTATGCCATGTGAAATTTTGTTGCAAGGGGGAACTGGAGTGTCCAGAGAAAACCTGCTTTAATGGATCAGGTGTCGAATAACCTACCTGACCCATGCCCAAAATGTGAGGGTAAAAAGGATTGAATGGAGAGATGTATGTTTGCCATGTAGAGAGTATGGTTGCTAAGACAGGAAAGGTACTTGTATGACTGTTTCTGTTTTGTACTTTGCTTTAATATTTTTGGGCTAAACTGTGAATATGGTCTTTAATGCCAGGTATATTGGTGAGGTTATTGACATAGATTTGTGGGGGGTGTATTTGAGTGATAGAATGCTGTTTTGATCACAGTGGCCTGTTGCCATTGGATCTTTTTTATACAGTGGGTTGGGCATACTACATGTAATGGGACATCCGTATTTATAGAGAGGTCTGATGTAAGCTTTATAGATTTTGATGATTGAGTGGCTATTGCATCCTTTGTTTACACCCCCGATTCAGGGCAGGAGTGCCAACCTAGTGCTTGTCTTTTTGATGATGTTGTATAGTGAGGTAGTCTATGATAGGCGTGAATTTAATGTATTACCTAAAAATATGGCAGTAGTCTTAAAAGTGATTGTGGTGTTGTATATTGTGAGTTTAAGTTTTTATTTTCTTGTATTATCTGCCTATATTTCTGTGAAGTACTATTGCCTGTGTTTTGATTGGGTTGTAAAGTACTCTCCATTTGACTAATTGATTTAATGCATCTTGTGCTCTGGATACGGCAAACGGGTCACATGATGTGTTTCAGATGGCAATGTCATCGACATACTGAGAGATGAGTGTATATAATAGTCTTTAATTATCTTTATTTCACAATACTAAACATAAGTATATAGATAACTTCTCTAGTTTAACAATTCATTTAGTAGCAAAAATCTTCAATTTATCATGTGTAAACTTTATACTAATTAGTTAACACATAAGTCTTTCTTACTACTATGACTACACTGACTGAAGCTTGAGAGTCAGAAAAATTCTACTTACAACATAGTTGGCGAGGTGTACCTTTGCAGATTGGATACTTTCAACAACATCTTGGAACAACTGCTGGAGTTCATGAACACTTAGTAAGAACTCGTGAGGAGATTGATCTTCTGCCTCGAACACGAGTTTTTAAACAATTTTTCCTTTGTGTTCCTGCAAATTTTCAAATAGGATGCTGCACTACCTGCAAGTAGTTCTCCCACATTATTGGTTAATTCTTGTAACACATTGGACTGTTCCAAAACCCTCAAGTGATTGGTTACTGTTATGACTTGTGCTAGTATATATCTCAAGAGCTCCAGCATAAGCAATTGAGGGATCCAGAACTATTGTGGGTGCTCCCTGTCACAAGGTAACATGTGACCAGCATAAAGCAAGGATCATCATGTGGGTGCACACATCTTTGGTACTTGTACGAGGAAGTACATAAAAGTGCATGATGGCATTTTGTACCATTTTCTTTAGTCATTTATACATGGTTCTCAGCTAGGGGTCTCTGAGATGGAAAATTCTCCAAACTTTTCATAATGCATGGATGGAGGCTACCAAGCTGTCACAAGCACTACTGTTAATGTCCAATAGCAGTTCTACTAGGTGCTTTTGAATTGTGATGTTCAGTGCTGGTGTCAGCACCACATATGCAGCCCAGAAAAAAGGAACTAGCCTGTACAGAGTCAACTCCAGCAAGGAATTGTTGGTTCTCATCTCCAAAGAATAGCCCTGGATATTATCTGACCCCTCTCTGAAAGGGGGTGAGATGATAAATATTTCCTGGTCATTATTAACTACTTCACTAAGTTGATCAAGGCATACCCATTTGTCGACACTACCATAGTCCATTATTGATTCATTAGTAGAGCAATATATAGTCTGTTTTGGAGCTCCTGAAGAGAATTCAGGGAACTAATTTCAATAATAAGTTATTCTGAGTTGCTTACATTGGTGGGAGTAGTGAAGACACACTTCACCTTATTATCCTCAGTTCAATGGCTTGGTACAATGGTAATTAAGAGTGTGAAGTGTATACTTGCAAAATTTGTTTATCTTGGTCAAACCAAATGAAATGAATACGTGATGGTGTATCATGCTACTGGACAGGATCAACTGGATGTTTGACCAACATGCTTATGTTTGGGTGAGAAATAGTGTTGTCTGTAGGTATGATATATGGTTTATCAGCTAGTGCAGAGATGCCACAATGTCCATAAGTTTATGTAAAGTGGTTGTAAACTACATTGGCCAATGTGCATGAATTCATGGCCAGGAATTATGATAGGCTGCAACACATCAAAAAATATGCTATGACAGAACAGTCAAGGAAAGAACTTTTCAAAGAGGAGACTGTGGTGTGTACCAGCAGCATGGAAGAATCTCAGCTGTTGTTAAACATATCCACACCTAGTATTCTGAAAAGTTAGCAAATTTACATTTGAGATTCAGCATTCATGGGATGTGCATAAGCTTGTCTAGCTAGCACATGGATGAACCTCCTGTGCCCCAGTTTAACCATGAATCAGAATTAGGGACTGATGAGTCATAGGAAAGTGAAGATGCTATTTTGAAGCTTCTTAGCTCACTGATGAGAAGAAAGGTAAAAGTACTTATTTGCCTGCACTCAAAAACCAGATAAGGAAGTGCCTAAAGAGGTGCAGAAAAGCACTAGTTATTGGCCAAGATGACGATAATGACCCTGTTTGCTATGACTGGGATTAAATGCCAGATCAGCAGTTAGAGCAATCACTGATTGTACAATTGCTGACTAAAAAGAAGTGGTTATCATCACTTTGCAAGCTATCAAGTGATGTTTACAATACAATTCAATGTTGTGTACTACATTGAATGATTTTGTCTTGATTATCATCAGTTGGGAACAATGTCTGGTTGAGAAATCAAGGAATAAATGGAGTTGTGACCCTTACTTTTCAAACCTGTAGGTGGTTTACTCTGACAGAATGTATAGACAGCGACCACAAGATTATCACAGCTTAAGATGGCTGGTACAAGAAGATGTATTGCCTAAAATGTCAAAAGCTTGTACAATGGGGTATGTTCACTAAGTATTTAAAAATTCAGTTGAAAAGCCATAGCAACCCTTACTTTCTAAGCAACTGACTGATTTTCACTGGCAAAATGATTTCTGAAATTTTACAAGAATTACCTTTATCTGAATAGTGGCAAGTCTCTGTAACAGGCTGTGTGGTACTCAACAGAAATTCAAATGTACACTGGACTGTAACTCCTTCATATACAGTGAATGAGTTGTATTCTTTCCCAGTGCAGAGAATGGATTAGATGCTGTTAATTTCAATGGAATAGGTTAATTTACTTTTCTGTGATGCTACTTGACAAAAGTGGATCACCTCGTGCAAGACAATAGTGTTCTAATGTTCTATAATTGAGTTCCTTTTGGACAATTATACCTAGCTAAGGTTGGTTAGAGTGTGTGTATAGAAAGATGCAAGGTAATAATAGGGCAAATAATAATTCTGGTGACAAGAACGTTGGCTGGATAGTCTACATTTAGCTAAATTCTGTTGGTAATTATTTATTTTGTAATGCCTATAACACACATTGTTAAGTATGATCACTCACAGTTGATGACATTACTTAATGGCAAACTGGCCTGAGGCAGCCTCTTAAAAGCTGCTAGTTTACTTGACATGTAAAAGTTTTAAACATTAGTGTACATATGCTAAATGCATATATGAAGTCTTACAGTCATTCATGAGTGTTGTATAACACAAAGTGAATCAGTTAGTGAGAAGAACAACTAGTAGACAAAATTGTAAAAGAGAATATATGAATTTTAAGATCTTGACTTATGAAATTAACTGTGATTACAGGCTTGTGAAGCATTATTTGAAGAAACAGCACACCTACTTTTTTCAATCCAAGAATATTTCAGTTTTGACACTGAAACATTTAGTAGGTAGTGAATTTTATGGAAACAACTAAAAGTAATGACCAGACTCACCACACATGCAGGAAGATACAGTTTGATCTGTGTTTTACAAGTTTTGATCAAAAAGGTTTCAGTTAATTTGAAGTGTAATGTGTATAATAGGTGAAAAGATAAAATTCATAAATAGTAGCAAGTAACACAACAAATGTAAACTTGGTTGCTGTTTTATTATGTTTGAATATTTTTCAAACATGCAGTTTTCAGTTTCAAGCCTACTTTGTTTATTTGCTGAGATTTCTTCAGGTTCTCAACTTCAGAATTCTCAGTATATGACCAAACATCATCAACATAGACCAAGCATCTTTCTCCTTGAATTCCCTTCAGTGTAATCTTCATTAGTTTCTTGGAAGTGGTGGATACATCACACAGGCATAATGGCAGGACACAGAATCCATACAAGTCATTTCTCATGATAAAAGCAGTCTTTGGTTTGCTCTAGTTTTCTACCACAACTTGCCAGATCCAAAGTGTTGAACCAATGGGAACTTTATAATGTATCCAGATATTCCTAGTACAGGAAAGTTTTTAATGCAAGTTACAACATACACCTGTTTAAAATCAACACAGAACCTTGATATGCCTTCCTTCTTTCTGAGAATCACTACTAGAAACAATCAAGCACTCTGTCCTTGAACATCCATTGTGATTCAGTGCTGGAGATATCTTTAGTGCTCCAGGTAAGCCAGCATAGCAGTTGCTTAATCAGATGTGCACCACCTGTACTTATGTTTTTCAAATTTCTCATTGTTCAACCCAGTTGGTCATCTAGTCCTAAATATACATAAGCATATTCAACCAACAAGTCACTGAGTTGGTTTTGCTGTGTTGGATCTAAGTTGTTTGCACAAATCTTCAACCAAGGACCTCAGATTTGTTGGTAACTACATACATATTTTCCACCAAGGTAAGATGGACACAGCCCTAGTTTTACTGCTAGAATTGTTTACTTCTATTTCACGTACCACATCTATAACCATTTCAGTGTACAGTTATATAACCAATTGCCCACGATTACAAAACAACACTTGGATTGTCCAAGCTATTACTGCCTGCTATCTGGACAGAAAACAGCTTATTTGATGTGTAGCTTCTATAGCCACATTACACAGTAATGATGCACTGGAATTTGTCCATAGTAAACCGTGGAACACTACTTGTTTATATGGAGGTACTGTTATTCTCTCCACTACATACACTCATGCAGTCCACTGTGTCTAGGGTTAACCTCAGATGACCCTCCTGTGGAACATCAGTTCATCCATTGCACAGGCAAAACTGATGGATCATTTCTGCAGTACATTCATCCCAACAATGCCAATACCATATTCATGATTGAAGACAACTACATTCATTCTGTGAGCAGCATTTACAAGACAAAGCTAAAGTTCTACTAACATTTGGTCTATCACCATTTGCCAGAATATTGTATCTAGTGGCTAGAGTAGTGATCTCATTAGGAGGTCTTGATATATTTCAAGGTCTACTAGCTTCCACCCAGTCCAAAGACAACTGAACTGACCATTAAACTCTTCAGTGTAAGCATCGTGCTATGCTATTCCAAGGCAGTGGCCAAGCCTAACTTGTGCTCTGTTAGTTTTCTGGAGCTCTTGCAACAGTATACACAGCTAGCTGAACCATTGGTAGGTGCCGACAACCTTGCCTACTTTACTGCTCGGCAAAGTATGGGCAGTTCATCTATTAGTGTCCAGAAACAAGACACTTTGGTCCTCCCATCCTGGACGATGTCCATACTCACACTGAACTGGTGAGAGAGGAACAATAAAGATTTCATTTGATATTCTCTTTTCACCAGTTCTGTGCCCTTTGTTATTGTTTGTTTCTGTGTTGTAATAAAGATCTTTCAAATAATCTCGGTTGGAGTTCAGAAAGACACAAACCCAGTATTTATCAGACTTCCTATTTAGCAAATCTTCTCCTTCACTGCTGTTCCTGATGTATCTCCTCATAAACTGTCAGATAGATTTTATAGTATCTTAACCCCTCATCACCCGAGTTGAGATCATACAACGTAATACTATCATTATCAGAGTTAGCCTGGTCATCCATATTTGACTCGTGAAGTAACCAGTTCTTTAGAGTCTCATATATGGCATGGACAGTCAGCTCATCAGTTCTTTCAACGAGGCTTCACACATCATAGGGTTGCTGAAGCCCCATTGAGTTGTTCACATGAGATGCAGACTAATCCAGCCAGAACTGAGTTGTATTCTCCAGTAAACACAGTTTTCCCGTTGAGTAAATGGGTCAATTTGACTACTCTGATTAATGGTAGAGACACTAATATTAGCTTCCTAATTATTATGGCTGGAATTAACTTCTTGTCCTGCAGCTTCAACAATAAGTTGATTAATGACAGAAATGATTTTCATATATTACGAGATATCAAGTATTATTTGATCAAAAGACATTGGTGTGATACCTTGTAATATAGCAAACTTTAGTGACATTTATTTGAAGAACAGCTAAAGTCACCATTAACACCCTTGAATATCGACATTGAAGTGTGTTACCAGAAAAAAGTGTAGCCCTAGATTTTGATGCATGGGTTCACTCTTGATAACATTAACAAGATAACTCTTGTGCAGTGATGATTACTGGCATTTCTGATAAAACAATGGATTTTCTAATCCTTGCTTACTGAGTAGTCAAGTTAGATGTTTGTTGATAGAAACTTCCTATGTGATTTTGCATGTCAGCTAACAATCTTGTGTTGTTCTATGTAGGTCTGGTGTGTAAGTACTAGTCTTCTTGAAATGTACTACAGGAACTGTGCTCTAACACAGTATGAGAAACTTTTAAGGACTGTGCACAACTAGGTAAAATGTTTATCGTATCACTAGATTTGGTCCGATTTATTTTGTTTTCTATCTAATATAATAGTTTGTCCTAAATAACAGTACTAGCGTGGAAAAACATGTCGACCCTGGTTTTTAAAGTAATTTTTTGTGACCTCTGATGCTTCTACTATATTAGGATATGGATGTACAGTAACATTTTGTAATTACCAACATAAAATGTGATGTGGATGGTGATTCGTGTTACCAATGACTACTTCTACCAATTTTCTTCCCTGATTACTTTTACTTTCATATGTGTCCCCTTTGTGGTCAGCAATAAGTTTGCAAACTTACAGCTTTCAAATCTGGGGTTGGATTCCCCATAATGGTCAGAGCATAGATACCCCATTGTGTGGTTTTACTCAAAAAACAAATGTGTGCTGTTTGAGTTGGTGTTGTGCTGACTCCTGAAAGCAGTAAAAGAGATCAAGAACAAAGGAAGAGCGACTGACACTTGCTTTTTGCTGCTAAATAGTGATGTCATGTACAGTAAGTATACATTAGTTAACATATGATTTTAAGTTAGTTATTTGTGTGTGTGTTAGTACATTTGTGTCTTTGTTTACCCTATGTTCACAAAATTAAGACATATAATAGCACAAGTCTTCAGGAATATTAATTTGGGTTAAATCCTGCTATGTGTTTAGTGTTTACTTGATACAAGGATATGTTTGGTTTTTTCCTGAAGTGAATCCATAATTATTACTTACTAATTTATTATTGTTATTAATTTGTGTTGCTAGACACTTACTAATTTATACCCTATGTTTTAGCTATTAATTTCCTGTTGTCTTGAGGAAAGTCTAGAGAAGGACTTTGTACATTGGTAGTGGTCAGGATTTAATTCTAGGTCTTTTTGCTAGAAAGGCTTGTGTACTACCTACTTGTCATAGGTTTCCATTGAGTCTTAGATGGTTGTGCGTGCTAACTTTGATTGTATTATGTTATGGCTTCCGACTACTGTTCTGACTATATGCTGTTTAAATATCCTCATGAGAGATCTATGTGCTTGTAACTTTCTTCCTCATTATTCTTGCTGTTTATTTTCTTCTTTATCAAGTGATCAGAGGGTTATAGGCTCAGGTAGGGATACAGTGATGAGTTCTTCTTTCTTATTATCCTCTTCTGTATTACAAATTTTGTTCATTTTGGAGACTAGAGTAGGCAGTCTATAATAAACATCTATTTCTTTAATGAATTGTAACAGACAACATTTGATCCATCAAAGGCTGAGTTAACTTATTTTTCTTTCCTGACTTTTGTTATAAAAAGTAATAATTCTTAGCCATTGGCTCTATTACTTTTGTTAGGATGCCATATTATTGTAATATTTTAGTGAAGCATTGTTGTGAGGTGTTGTAGACATTTCATGTGTTATACATTATGCACGTGCTGTGTAACGGTTATTTGGCATTTTTATAACAGGTGTCAAGTTTCCGTTGGAAAAAGTTTTAGTGTTTGGGTTTAATTTAATTCAAGTGGCCATTTGAGGCAGATATCTCTGTATCGACTCGGAAGAGTTTGTGAACCTAGATATTGTTACGTCTCCGATCGTTAATTAACTTTCCGTAATTTTGTTCCGACGAAACTTTAGCG
>NW_013671984.1:16520-18943 GCF_000517525.1 Limulus polyphemus | reverse complement strand
CAACAATGTAATGCTGTGTAATTGAACTGCAGACAGAGAGAGAATATTGTTGAGTCGAGCACGTGAGACGTTCATTGTGAATTATAGCGTTTGTTATAGCGCGACTGTGTATCGCAAAGTTGTATTCAGAAAGAATAAACCAGTTTTATTTAAGAAAGGACCTGTATCGCTAAAGTTTCTTCGGAAAGAATTTTTATGGAAAATTAACTAACGAACGGAGGCGTAACAACGGGATCATAACACTTTGAACTAATAACTGGTTTCTAAGCCTGACCAAGGAAGTCTCCAGAAGACCTGTGAAAAATTATGGCCTATATATATAATTCTGATCATTGTTTTGCTGTCTCTAGTATTATCACTGTGTGTAAGTTTAAAAATGTCTGGGGGCTAGTCCTTAATTTTACCTGTGGGAAGACAAATGACTTTGGTAGTGCATGTGCCATGACAGAGTACACTCCATTTGTCAAAGTGAATAGTGCTAACCTCTCTTAGTCTAGATGCAGCATATCTGTAGATTTTTACTTGAATATCTACAAAATCTCTCTGAAATACATTAATAATTCAAACATCTGTTTCTGCAATCTAGAAGCACTCTCTGACATTTCACGCACTCATCAGTTTTAACTTGTGTGATAGATAAAGATTGATTTTACTTTGTTCAGCATTGTATCCTGTTTCTTCATCAATTCAGTTAAGTTACAATTTCAGTTTAATTCTCCATTACATTTTCTGCCAGCTCCAGTTATCTGTGGTTACTATCCCTATCTGTAAGACTATCAGTGAACTTGAGAACACTATACTGTTTCTTCCTTTTATTTCAAAGTACTCTAGTAATAGTAAGAAGGTCTGGTAAACAATGATGAAAACTATAATTAAATACACTTTAGTAAAGTTAAGAAGGTCTAGCAATCTATACTCTAGTAAAAGCAGGAAGGTCTGATTAACTAGTAATAGTAAGAAAATATGTAAGAAACTGGTTATCTCAACTTATCTGTACTTTATTAATATAAAGTCCAGTTAAATACACTCATGTACTCGACTTGGGCAAATAGTGAAAGTTGATAATCTACTAATTGTTGGCTCATTAATTGATTAAATTCGACTAATCGATTATTTTCACACGAGACTTGGATGGTTGGAATAATCAAAAACAGTAATAACAGGAAACATTAATTTTAATTAGTTGATTATTTTAGTGACATTAACTGATTTAATCCTAGTTTCAATGCTTACAAGTAATTGATTATGTCAATAAATTGCCCAATTTTAGTAATGGTAAGAAGTTAGTGTTAACTGTACTATCGTAATGATAAGAAGCTAGGGTTAACTATACTGTAGTAATGGTAAGGAGGTCTGATTGATTTTAACCTGGTAATTAAAAAGGTATACTAAAGTAATTGTTAGAAGTTCTGGTTATCTACTGAATATTGTTGCGTCAGCGAGTCACATGACCACTGTGACGCCACGTTTCTAGAACTATCTTGTTTCTTCAGGAATGCTCTAGTGTTTGCTAGATGGGGTAGGCGGGTATATATAAGAGGGGACAACGTGACGCAGGAAGGTGATGCGTGTGAGTAGATAGTGAGTAATTGAACTGCAGTCAGAAGTATTATTGACGTTCGTTGTTATAGCGTTTGTTTAGCGCGATTGTTGAAGTTGAGTGTATCGGTAAAGTTTATATTCGGAAATAATAAACCAGTTTTATTAAGTAAAGACTTGTGTCGTTAAAATTTCGTCGGAACGAAGTTACGGAAAAATCAATTAACAAACGGAGACGTATTTTCCTTATTTTTCATTTCCCAAAAATAATAATAGTGTTTTATTACACCCTGCAATCTACTTTCTATGGTCCATATTCTCACAGGTCATATGGACTTCACTTAATTTGTACTAAATCAAAAATACGTCATAAAAATCAATAAAAGAGATGGCAGTTTATCACATCTTGTAGTACTCTCATATAATAACCAAAAATAAAGATTAGAACAACTATCATTGAACAATAAGTTTATATTTATTTCGACGCTTTCACGTGTTCTCTTTAGTCCAACTTTCGTTTGTGAAAGACTCGACCCTCAACTAACTTGGCAGGTATTTTGGTTTTAAAATCTTACAGGGCTTGAGAGACAACCAGGGGCGCTTAGAAACTGTTGTTTCTCTTCATCCAAAGACGCAGCCTTTTTATAACGGAAGTTATTCAATGACCTTCAGCGATGT
Source organism: Limulus polyphemus (assembly GCF_000517525.1). Lineage (NCBI taxonomy): Eukaryota > Metazoa > Arthropoda > Merostomata > Xiphosura > Limulidae > Limulus > Limulus polyphemus. The sequence goes on along the minus strand of NW_013671984.1, from coordinate 16,726 downwards.
TAAAGATTCGCGATCTTTCTATTAGAATATTTTCTATAATTCTTTAGACATCGTTTCTAGTCTTATGTAGTATATATATATATATATCTGGGCTGAAAATATTCAAACTAATCAAAGAGATTGACTGCGAATACCAGGTCGACATAAGATTGATCTATGTTACTGAGTGGTGGTGTGATTTAAACTTAACATGTTTAACTTAATTG
>NW_013671984.1:11307-15520 GCF_000517525.1 Limulus polyphemus | reverse complement strand
AATTAACAAACGGAGACGTAACAATATATACATACTAGTCCAGTCCCGGTAGACTAGAACATCCAGTGGATGTTACTCCTGTCCTTGTAGTCTCAGACATTACAGTGAACTTGTGGAGTTGAAAATACCAGTAAATCTATGAAAGGTTCTCCTGCCCTGGTATTTTATAACAGAGGTTCATAAACTTTTTTGTTAATAGAACACCTGAGTATTTAATATCTGTGTGCCATAATAGGATCTACACACTATGTTGACATTTCTTTTCTATAACGATACAACCTCTTCACAGACCACAGATTGTGAATTACTGACCTATAATATTCTAATGAATATAATATATTGTTACGTCTCTGTTTGTTAATCAACTTTCCGTAACTTTGTTCCGACAAAACTTAAGCGACACAAGTACTTTCTTGATAAAACTGGTTTATTCTTTCCGAATACAACTTTACGATACACTTATTTTCAACAGTCGCGCTAAAACAAACGCTATAACAACAATACGTCTCTCTCTGACTGCAGATCAATTACACACTGTCTACACACATTACATTACCGCGTCACGTTGTCCCCCTCTTTTATATACCCGACTACCCTATATCTAGTAAATACTAGAGCATTCGCCAAAGTACAGGATAGTTCTAGAAAATAGGTGGCGCCACACTAGTCACGTGACCTCGATGACGCAACAGTATATATGGTATTTGAAAACTACTTACACAAAATAAACCATATTCCCAAAGTTATTTAAACAGCAGGTAATGCGAATGATAATTTATTCCTCCACACCATTCAGAAAATAAAGTGTTTGTAGGAATGTAATATAAAAAAGAAAATGAAACTTAGTCTATTCTTACATTTGAAACATGTCATTGAATTAAGAATAATTTCAAAGGATTTAACCTTTAAGGTAATGAATGTACCTTACCTGTGGTGTGTACCAGTTCAAACACTATACACAGAGAATGAAGGTCACCAATGCACAAAAAATGAACAGCTTGAATGATGGCCACTTGAAGCAGATCTAGTGACCAAGGATTCATATTTTCCATTGTTTCACTGACATATCCATCAAAAATCACTGCTCTAGGATGAGCAAATTTTATTTATGCCTGAACATGCCAAGAAACTTCATCAGGACCCTGTATAATTATGACACTTTTTTCAACTATTAACAGTATCTGTTCTGGAATACCTATGTAACTGGCTATACCTATATTCCAAATCATCGATTAATATACACTCCAGTATAATGTAGTGTATCTTAAACTATACTGCTCACTTTATTTCATCTCAGTTACTAATAGTGATACTTTTGTGTTAATTTTATTTCTCTGCATTCCATTTCCATGATGTAACATCTCTAAGTTCATGCTTCATTGTCATTTGATCAATATATTTTACTCCTGAAGCAAAATCATTGTAATTTCTGTACAGACATATTATAATAGGGGACAAGATATGCCAAGTTTTAACAATGTTAGTTGGCATTAACTTCTCAGCTACTTTGCAATTATTAACATTTATTAAAATTTCTTCACACATGGGAAAACTATAAAATACTTGTAGCTCTTGTTTCTGATTGTACAGAGTAAGAAATGATCAACATATATACACATTGAAAGTGAACTTTTGACATCATTTAGAACTTCATTAATATCATTATTATTAAAAGTTACGTCATTTGTTTCACCAAATTAGCATACTGTATAACTATGTAGGTAATACAGAGATGAAACATTATTTTACTGATCATTAACTCTCTCAAAAGTAAATTTTCAGAAAACAATAAAAGTGAAACTTAAGACTGTTGCTGGGTACATTAAAAAAAAACTGTTTATTTATTTATTTTTCATATATTACAAACATCATAAAAGTTTGCATCACTTTTATACTCAGGTCCCTGTACTGTAATGTATCTTCCACTCATATAATAAACATTCTCTATCTTAAACTCTCACACATTTCATAAGTATCAGCTGTCTCAAATAATTAACACATGCATTTACACTGATATATTGCACTAAGAACATTGAACACAAAAAGTACTATATGAATTAAAGCACTAAGGATTTAGAAGTAATATTTTTTGTATCTTTGAATATGAGGTTCAAACCAAAGACTACCATCCGGCATTGGATTATATAAAACTCCAATATTATCGGCTCATACTGCGGTCTTCAAGAGCCTCTCAATTTTGTTAATAATTTCTCCAGTTTCTGAATCATTCACATCTTTTCTTGAAATGCAATGTTGAAGTTCTTTCTGCAAACCTTGAGCAATGGTGGGTGGTGCTGGTCCTAACAGACCAAAATATTGTCCCATGAGAACATTTTTACACAGCCTCTGTAAGAAGAAAACATATGCTATCATGAAAAAGAAGCGAATAAAAATATTGTGGTTAGGTTCTGCTCAATAAAAGACTTTTACTAATAGTAACTTATGAGTGAAAGTGAAGTGTTTATTGATATGTCAGTTACACTATATCTTCTATATCCAGTGCTGACAAAGCATTTTGCCCAAAACAGGGCTCTTTAGACTGGCTTGGTCATGATAGACATAGTAATGCATGGTTGAGACCTTATTTATATTAGGAAAGTTAACATTTTCTTTACTTGTAAGTGTATATTAGATAAATGTTTGTGAATGTGCCAAACCTTATATTATATTAACCCCTTTAGTGCCAGTCTACAAAGTAATCATCATTAGACCATAACCATGCATGAATAGGAAGGTGACAGATCCTCCATGCCCAAAGAAACACCAGAAGTGAGGATGAAGGGTGGGAGGTTCTCTGGGGACATATGTATCTGAAATACATTAGCCAGATGTGAGGATAGGACATACATAGTGCAGTCAATTTTATTTTTCCTGAAGTACAGCCTGGAAGGTAAGATATATAAATACTATCAAAGCAGTTTTGTGGAAAATCCCACATCAACAGCAACCACTGAGCATGGACACAGTTAGGCTTAACAATTTCTGTTATCCTCCACTTGATGTGCAGGTTTTGTGTGAGAGAGAAGCATTCCCTGTGAGGCAACATCAGCCACACAGTAGGTTCCATCTTCTCTATAATATAGATATATTTAATAAATAAGGTGGTTGTGAGACCTGCAAAAAACAGTAAAATTAATAACTCACTTTCTTAGAGCCTTTGTGAAAATTCGAGAATGGCAACTATAGGGAAATGAAAAGCACAATGTGGTGTAAGTAATCTGACACAAGGATATCAGAGGTCACCTACATTCCCTCTGCAAGATCTCATCTAGGATACATCGATGACTACAGACAAGGGAAGCCATAAGATGACATACTTGATGGGAGGAGACATGAAAAAAGTAAAATGTCCACCCCCCCCCCAAAAAAAAGAATAGATGGATAAAGCAGTGTCAAGTTGGAAGAAAATAAGTAGCAAAAGGAAAAGGAATCCCACGGAAAGAAAAATGTTATCAATTGTAAGACAAAAGAAACAATAAAAGTCTAAACAATTATACAGAGAAGAAAGATAAGAGAGGATGATTAAAAAAACATCCAATAACTTCCCCAGGAAGCACAAGTTTTGGGAAGGACTGTCTCTTTAGCACAATGTCAGAGCAGCATCTCCTATATGCAAGAAAACATATTTTAAGAGAAAAGTAGTACAGAAAACAAGTGGTGGCTAATGGATCAAACAGGAGATAGGTAAGAGCACAGAGATTCAAGACCAGAATAGTAACCAGATGAGGAGGAAAATGGAAGAAGGAGGCTTGGAAGAGATCCATAAGAACTGGGGAAAGAAACAGAGAATGGCTGGGGAAATGACAGAAGAGTATTGATAAGATCATTCTGTAACTAGTGATAGTAAAAATCGAAGTCCACAAGGTGGATAGACATATAGAAAGATACTGGACAAGTCCCAACTCTGAGCACCTATTGCAAAAGTCCATAACTTGAGATCAACATAGTGGAAGCTAGGTGTTGAGGAGAGTTGCAAAGACATCAATGAAAGGACTCCCAAAATGGCAGCTGAAGTCCACTGAAAACACCAGAAGACATATACCCCACTCTGTAAAAAGGGTCCAGTCTGGGTAAGACAGTCAATCTACCAACAGGGTCAAAGCTCCCAGAACATGATAGACCAACAACCAAATGTGGTGATTGTGAGATCTAATAAGAAAGTCTAGAGCAAGGAAACAAGGATCCTGAGAGTGAGTGCCTCCCTGAAATAAGA
>NW_013671984.1:4735-10307 GCF_000517525.1 Limulus polyphemus | reverse complement strand
AGTTGTCTGAATGAATCACAATAAGACAAAAGAAGATGGAAAGCTTGATGATTAGCCAACATCTTGAGGACACTGATATAGAGAGACCACTTTACTGGAAACCAGACTGGAAGTGGTAAAGGCATCCACAACCACATCCCACCTGGACAGACAGCCATTGGTTGAGAGGCTTTGTTGGTATGCTATGTTGTTCTTAAGCACAATGCTACACAATGGGTGACCTTTACTATGCCCATCATGGATACAGAAACCCAAATATTTTAGCAATATAAGCCCTCAGACTTACTGCTGAGCCAATGAGGGATCTGAACAGATGTAAGTCTGGGTGGAGTGGGGGGGGAAGATTATTACTCAGGGTTATGTGGAATTGACTGAGCCATCACAACAGCAAGAGATAAAGAGATGGAGGGATAGACACAAGAGAAGACAGTGGGTCTCTTCATTTATTACCTAGAGTCAACTGAAGGGGACACATTGGCATATCCAAGATGAACAAGAGACTTGAGAAAAGAGGCAGTCCCCAAAAGAGACAAAGTCTCTCATGTAGGAGAAGGAGACATAAGATCCTTGGTAATCAGAAGCTTCATGTCTTGAAGATATAAAGGAAAATGCTGAGCCTATACTGCATACTAACTGAAAAGACTGAAATGAAGAAGATACAGGGTGAGTTCAAGACTTATTTGTAGAGCGTAACCAGCCACTCCAGACCCCATATGTGCCATCATAAGTTGTAAATCACTCAGGGAACATGCAGTTCACGTTACACTAATGAATTACATTACCCACGAGCTGCTCATGTGTGTGCCTCTTGAAACATTTTTATTATAATATTATTATTACTTATTTTATCTAATATAATCTTAATAAACCTAAAAGGATCCCTATTTTTACATTTTTGTTACTTTTATAATTATACATAAAGAATAAACATGAAAAACAAAAAATAAAATACTTAACTAATCCTCTATTTTTCTTTCTGTTGGTTTTTCGAAAAGAGTTAACCCTAATTTTTTATACTAATTATAGTAATGCACTTGATTATTTTTATTTAATTAAATAATGCCCCAAAGAATATAGACTAATAACATTCAAAAATTAGACAAATTACCTTACCTCTCAACATTTTTCTGGCTTTCTAGCTTTGTGATAAGAGCCATTACAAATTCATCCAAGCTAGTCATTAACTTTCTCAAGGAAACGATGTTGGTACTCTGAGTGAAATTGACATCTAACTGTTCAGAACATAATGTTATACATCATTTGATAGATGAAAACCTTGCCTTTCTATTAGTTATAGGTAATATATAATGAAACGTAAGAGAAAACTATCAATAAATTCTGAAAGAGAGGATGTGAAATGTGGGTGTGGCAGGAGGGGTCTGATTTTCTATTCGATAGCCAAACAAAATTGAAGACAATAAAACTATGGTTTGTCTGAGCAATAAAGATTTTATAGAGAGTAATTTACATTTAATTTTGTACTTTTTCGAGGGGTAGTGGATAAATTAGGGATGATGGCATGCTAAGAGAAAATGTATCACGTGGGTCACACTAGTGGAAATTCAGGATTTTTTAAAATATTGCCTTGTAGAAATAAGAACTTAAAACTTGTATACTGTTAAAATATGGATTATTAGCTAACATTTTATGCTATCTTAGTTGGTATAACATAAACAAAAAGTAGTTTAATAAAATTTTGAATGCAAGACACTAAAACCTTGTGTCATGTGCAGTAAATGATACCCGTGGTGATAGGGTTAAGGGAATAGGGGGCTACCATGGAAGATCACATTCTCAAAAGTGATAGAACCTCGTGGGCTGTAATAGAACTGAAAACTCAATGAACAATGTTGAAGAGGAGAAGGGTAGGCCCGACTGAGATGAGTTTTGAAAAAGAAAAACACCCAAATGAACAAGATATTAGATAGGTCACAGTAAGGACCTCTCCAACTTGATTAACCAGCCCACTATAGCTGCCACCAGGAGCAGCTGATAAGGTAAACAGGCAAAATCCTATTCAAAACAAACTAACAGTAGCCAGTCATCCAAAGAAAGAGGAAAGCACAACCCAAAAGCATGTAAGTGACATACAGGGCCGAAGCAAGTCCAACGGGCAGTGCGTGATACAGATAAACCACCCCATGGAGAATAGAACAAAAACCAGAGAGAGGATTGCGAGTGACAAGATAACAGGATATGCCAATAAGCATTTGCGACATTCCTCTTGATTATCTATAAGCCTGGAGAAAAAGTCCACCTAAGGGTGAGAAATGACTCTAAGGTAAAATGGAGCAGATTGAAAATTAGATTGGGGAAGGACAAACCTACTCCATTCTGCCAGTCTTTTATTTTTGTGAGAAAAACAAACAGCCTGGAGAAAGATGATGAACAGGTGCAATGGCCTGTTGAGAGAGTAAATCTTGCACCACCTCAGACAGACACCGGCTAGTGGCAGGATCCTAAGTCATGGGGAAGGAAAAGGGGTACCCGAGACAATGGAGGTAGGAAAAGAAATAGTAGGAGAAGTCCCTGTGATAGGAACCGAAGAACCCATGGCTCTGTAGTGAAAGATCACCAAAGGATAACAAAATAATACAGTCAAGCTCCCACTGATTAGTCTCCAGTACTGAAAGGACGAGAGGAGAAACTGGAAGGAGGAACAGAGAAGGGTAGATAAGGGCCAAGACAGGAAAGAAATAGAGGCTTGTCATGACTGCATCCAAAGAAGAAAGGGTATAGTGTTGATGCACGAATTACACAAAATTCAAAAGTCTCAGATACATGATCAAAAACATATCGCCAAAGAAAAAAGGACCATGCATAAATCCCTAAAAGAAAGAGGCAGCAAACAAACCCAGGACAAGGTTGCATCATGACTCAGAAGATCCTAACAACAGTGAAACCTCGTGTAATATAATAGCCAAAGAGAATAAACAAGCCAACATGGAGGTATTAAGGAATCATAGAAAAATGGGGAATTGGATAAAACATACCTAAGAAATCATGTCAAAAAATGCCATATTAGGCCCAGCTGATTTTGCAGGAGGGGTAGGGAAAGACATGGCAAAATCAGGTGGCGTAAGAAGGCTATCAAATCTTTATTGGTCCGAACAGGTTCAGCTTGTCCAGGAGGATTAGAGGCGCAAGTTCAGGAGAAGTAAGTTGACCCACATAATGATCAATCTCACAGCATATAACAGCAGAGAAATCCAACGATGGATCTCCACACCTGCAGCCTGTGAAAATAGTGCTATAGGTATAACACCTGAAGTGGGAACATGAACCTCAGAATTCATTGCAGAAATACATAAATCAAACAAAAGTGTTTGATGTAAAATATTCAAGTATGAGAAAAAAATAGACTAGGAAATAAAGTAAAAGATTTCTTCAGTATAAAGAAAAAAAGTAATGAAGAAATCCCAATTTGGAAATTAAACTATTAAGATTACAAAAACAATTCATAAGAAGAACACCATCTTTACAGACTTTTACTAATCACTTAGCATAAACTTGCAAAAACAGGAAGTTCAGGACTTCTACGGCATCAATTTTGGAAACCCCATTCAAAAACTTTAAGATCTCAGAATGATACAGTATGCTAAATATTCTTGTAATCACGCAACTTTGTCTCATTGAATCTTCTAAATCAGGTCTTGTGTGTGTGTGTGTATACAATGTTATTCATGACATATCCAGGCTCACCAACAGGGAGGGGGGGGGGGCAACTGCCCAGGGACCCGGGTGAATGAAACCTGGTTATGCCGTAAAGCCTGCAAAGCATCATTAGGCTATATCTTCATTTAATGATTAAAAAACCATAGTTTTTGGCTTTTCTTTGCATATAGATGCTTGATACATTAAGAATGACTGAAATAATAATTTGAGTAATAATTAATATGTATTTGTTATTTTATAGATTTAATAGATATTTGTTGTTACTTTATTAATGTTTTTACGCTTATACTGTAAGGTGAAAATAACTGCTGCTATGATTTTGTCTGGTTTAGGAGCTCGTTGGTGTCCTAATTTAGGATCTTCTTTTTAATAAATTCTTGAAAATGTTAAAAAAGACAGAGAAAAATAGGGAGTCCGGCAAGGATGTTTGCCCTGGGGCCCGTGCTGGCTCTCGATGTTCCTGGACACATCTAAGAAGTGTTACAAATAGAACTGGATAATAAGTGGAATTTGTTACATGTGTAATTATCGTGCTCATTAATTGATTACATTCAACTAATAAATTATTGACATAAACTGATTCAGTTGACTAAAAAACACATAATAAGTTAAAACATTACAAATTGGGTTTCAATACCTGTAGCGGACACAGCAAAGATAGCCTATAGTATAGCTTTGTGCTTACCAACAAACAAACAAAATAGCATTATTTCAATTACACAAATAGTTAGAATAATCATAAATAGTAATAAATGGAAACACTAATTTTGACTAGTTGATTATTTTTGTCAGTCATGATACTTACCAAAAATATTAATGAAAAATCAAAATGACAATATTTCTATTACCAGATAGTTGGAATACTTAGAAACATTAGTTTATATTAATTGATTATTTTACCAAAAAACAACTGATGTAATCAATGCTCATGATTATATCAATTAATCCAGTAAACTACCTACCTCTACATATTACTTACCTGTAGATTGGTATTTGTCACAAGGGACAGACAAGAACCTGTATTGTAGTTACATCTTCCATCACAATCAATAAAAGAACATTCTTCGTTGGTGTTGCAGCTCTGAGTATTCACCATGGTTTCCAACAAAACTGGTTCAAATAATGCCATGTCTGTATCTAGCAGTTTTAACTTTCCTTTTTTATCTTCTCCAAAATGACCAATTTTCATATCACAAATGTGAAGTGTAAGAGGAAAAGCAGTCTTAAGATGTGTTGTTAAATGTAGTAGCTTCAGTGCTAATTCTGCTCTCTTCTCAAATGTATGTTCCCAATTTTTGGACAGAACTCCAAAATAGTTGGCAAGAGGTTTCACATATTCTACCGCATAAATGTGGCCACAACTTCCTAAAACTTTGGGGAAGAGTCCACTGGTTTCAAACAACTTGGACAGTATGTATTCATTCTGTTGAATCAAGTACCATACATTATTCATCACTGCTGTGCCATTAGTTAGGCTTGAAACATCTGAAGTCCACAGTTTATTTAGAAGTACAAAGCCCTTTGGGTACTTTTCAGACAAGGTAATATTAATTCTTTTTTCAACACTCTCTTGAACTAGCTCTGTAAAGGTTTCAAAATCAGGATAAAATGTCTTTTTATCTGCACTCTGCCAGTATATTTGTTCATATTGTTCAGGGTTTAGAAAAGTTGCCTTAAGTACAATTCTGTCAGCTCCCCATTGACCTGAAAGCACAACATCTTTTCCTAAGTGATGTCCTTCACAAGTCCCAATTTTGATATCACCTTCAACACACAATGCTTCACACATTCTTCCCAAGGCTTCTTCTTTGAAGTAGAGCTGGCACTGAAAGTATTACCATAATTAACACAGCTGGCACTAAAAGTATTACCATAATTAACACAGCTGGCACTAAAA
>NW_013671984.1:1688-3858 GCF_000517525.1 Limulus polyphemus | reverse complement strand
TAATTAACACAGCTGGCACTAAAACATTTCCATAGTTAACACAGCTGACACTGAAAGTATTACCATAATCAACACAGCTGGTACTGAAAGTATTACCATAATCAACACAGCTGGCACTGAAAGTATTACCATAATTAACACAGCTGGCACTGAAAGTATTACCATAATTAACACAGCTGGCACTGAAAGTATTACCATAATTAACACAGCTGGCACTGAAAGTATTACCATAGTTAACACAGCTGGCACTGAAAGTATTACCATAGTTAACACAGCTGGCACTGAAAGTATTACCATAATTAACACAGCTGGCACTAAAAGCATTACCATAATTAACACAGCTGGCACTGAAAGTATTACCATAATTAACACAGCTGGCACTGAAAGTATTACCATAATTAACACAGCTGGCACTAAAAGCATTACCATAGTTAACACAGCTGGCACTGAAAGTATTACCATAATCAACACAGCTTGCACTAAAAGCATTACCATAATTAACACAGCTGGCACTGAAAGTATTACCATAATTAACACAGCTGGCACTGAAAGTATTACCATAGTTAACACAGCTGGCACTGAAAGTATTACCATAATTAACACAGCTGGCACTAAAAGCATTACCATAATTAACACAGCTGGCACTAAAAGCATTACCATAATTAACACAGCTGGCACTGAAAGTATTACCATTAATGCTTTTAGTACCAGCTATGTTAATTAATTACAGCTAACACTGAAACTAGTACCATTAATAACAGTTGTAACTAAATCAATTGTCATTAATAATAGCTGGCAGTGAAAGTACTACCATTAATAACACCTGGAACTAAAAGTATTATCTTAATAACTTACACTGAAAATATTTTCATTAATAAAAGCTGGAACTAAAGTTCTTTGATTGACTAATTGAATATTTGTGATTGTAAGAACATTATATCACGGTTGTCCTGGTTTGTCCCACATGTTGGAATTTACATTTCTGAAACTGTAGATAAACAGCTTATTTTAGTTAGTGTACGGTATTGGATTTTGTGATTCTATATTGTTTTAGCTGTATTTATTAGAAAACTGATCTGTATATCGTGTATTTACTTGCAGCTGTAACTTAAAGTATTACCATTAATAGCATCTGTAACTTAAAGTATTACCATTAATAACATCTGTAACTAAAAATATTACCATTAATAATATTTGTAACTTGTAAGTGTTTCCATTGATATGGACTTGTTTTCTCTCTTGCCTTTAGATGACTTGATTTAGGTGCTTCAAAGTTTTCGGGTTTTTGAACTACCTATTCATGTGAAAAGTTGAGAAGTCTAAATCTGAACTCATGTAGCAAAATCGTTTCCCAGTTACTATAGTTATAAACTGAAGTAATGGTTTGTCTAATAATGTAATGTTTAGATTATTTTAAACACCATTTTTGATAACCACAGTACAGGCAACTGAAATCTGGTTTTGGCAATCTTAATTCTTATGCTTAAATACATATGTACATCAGTTATTTCACGAGTTGTAGATACAATAAGGGATTATGCATATTTGTACATGATGTAATTCACTCTCCTCAATTGAACAACTTTTGGGTTTGATAAAACAAAGCCACTATATATTTGTTAAGATTTAGAAATTATAGTTCCACAACATTTGACCAAACAGGAGATACACTAGGGATTACAAAGACTGTTAGTAGAAATGAAACATTTTATTGGAAAAAAATAGTACATTTCCAGATTGTGGTACTCTGTTAAGAATAAAAAAACAAAATTATATTTTGTTTTGGCACAGAGAAAGACAAACTCTTTTATTAGATATTTCAGTCAAATAGTTTCAGTAACACAGTTAAATGCAATTCCTTAACGCGAGTTTTGTTTTAAAATTTGGATCGTTTACGAATGAATTCGTACTAACTGCAACTTGCAAGTGCCTTTGCTCTTAATTTATAAACCATATCCAGCATCATAAACTGGCTAAAGTTTTAAATTTAAAAAGTGCTACTTACACTAGTTACAGTAACACAACAGAAACAAATTCGATGACGAGGAACCCACTTTGAGACTAATAATGGTTGGAGACGTTTTGAATGGGTAATGAAGAAAAACTTTATTATAAGTTTAACATAACAGCAAATGTACAACGTTTCGACAAGGTACATTTGCTGTTATGT